>NC_084566.2:40831624-40946624 GCF_033978685.3 Nerophis lumbriciformis | reverse complement strand
TATGTTGATTTAATTAAAAAAAACAAAAAAAAACGATACCAATAATTAAAAAAAAAAGATACCGATAATTTCCGATATTACATTTTAAAGCATTTATTGGCTGATAATATCGGCATGCCCACACACTCCGATTGATTTAATTAAAATATTAATTGATTTAATAAAAATAAAAAAACTATACCGATAATTTTTGATATAACATTTTAAAACATTTATCCGCCGATAATATCGACATGCCCACACAACCCTAACCCCTAACCCTAACCCTAACCCTAACCCTAAAACTAACCCTAAAACTAACCCTAACCCTTTATGCCTAACCCTAACCCTAATCCTAACCCTAACCCTAACCCTAACCCTAACCCAACCCCAACCCTTACCCTAACCCTAACCCTAACCCTAACCCTAACCCTAACCCTCTAACCCTAACCCTCTAACCCTAACCCTAACCCTCTAACCCTAACCCTAACCCTAACCCTAACCCTAACCCTAGAGGGAGGTTTTTTGGGTTGGTGTACTAATTGTAAGTGTATCTTGTGTTTTTTATGTTGATTTAATAAATTAATTTAATAATTTAAAAAAATGATACAGATAATTTCTGATATTACATTTTAGAGCATTTATCGGCTGATAATATCGGCATGCCCACACACTCCGATTGATTTAATTAAAATATTAATTGATTTAATGAAAAAAAAAAAACAATACCGATAATTTTTGATATCACATTGTAAAGCATTTATCCGCCGATAATATCGACATGCCCACACAACCCTAACCCCTAACCCTAACCCTAACACTAACCCTAACCCTTTATGCCTAACCCTAACCCTAATCCTAATCCTAATCCTAATCCTAACCCTAACCCTAACCCCAACCCCAACCCCAACCCTTACCCTAACCCTAACCCTAACCCTAACTCTAACTCCTAACCCTATCCCAAACCCTAACCCTAACCCTAACCCTAAACACTAACCCTAACCCTAACCCTAACCCTAACCCTCTAACCCTAACCCTAACCCTAACCCTAACCCTCTAACCCTAGCCCTAACCCTAACCCTAACCCTAACCCTAGAGAGAGGTTTTTTGGGTTGGTGTACTAATTGTAAGTGTATCTTGTGTTTTTTATGTTGATTTAATAAATTAATTTAATAATTTAAAAAAACGAAACAGATAATTTCCGATATTACATTTTAAAGCATTTATCGGCTGATAATATCGGCATGCCCACACACTCCGATTGATTTAATTAAAATATTAATTGATTTAATAAATATAAAAAAAACGATACCGATAATTTTTGATATCACATTTTAAAGCATTTATCCACCGATAATATCGACATGCCCACACAACCCTAACCCCTAACCCTAATCCTAACCCTAACACTAACCCTAACCCTTTATGCCTAACCCTAACCCTAATCCTAATCCTAATCCTAACCCTAGTCCTAACCCTAACCCTAACCCTAACCCTAACCCCAACCCCAAACCCAACCCTAACCCTAACCCTAACCCTAATCCTAACCCTCTAACCCTAAAACTAACCCTAACCCTCTAACCCTAAACCTAATCCTAACCCTAACCCTAACCCTAACACTAGAGGGAAGTTTTTTGGGTTGGTGTACTAATTGTAAGTGTATCTTGTGTTTTTTATGTTGATTTAATAAAAAAAAACAAAAAAAAAACGATACCGATATTTAAAAAAAAAAGATACCGATAATTTCCGATATTACATTTTAAAGCATTTATCGGCTGATAATATCGGCATGCCCACACACTCCGATTGATTTAATTAAAAATATTAATTGATTTAATAAAAAAAACAAAAACGATACCGATAATTTTTTATATAACATTTTAAAACATTTATCTGCCGATAATAACGACATGCCCACACAACCCTAACCCTAACCCTAACCCTAACCCCAACCCCAACCCTAACCCTTACCCTAACCCTAACCCTAACCCTAACCCTAACTCTAACTCCTAACCCTAACCCTAACCCTAATATCGACATACCCACACAACCCTAACCCCTAACCCTAACCCTAACCCTAATCCTAATCCTAATCCTAATCCTAACTTTAATCCTAACCCTAACCCTAATCCATAGTGTATCTAACATAATAGTGAGAGTCCAGTCCATAGTGGATCTAACATGATAGTGAGAGTCCAGTCCATAGTGGATCTAACATAATAGTGAGAGTCCAGTCCATAGTGGATCTAACATAATAGTGAGAGTCCAGTCCATCGTGGATCTAACATAATATTGTGAGAGTCCAGTCCATAGTGGATCTAACATAATAGTGTGAGAGTCCAGTCCATAGTGGATCTAACATAATAGTGTGAGAGTCCAGTCCATAGTGGATCTAACATAATAGTGAGAGTCCAGTCCATAGTGGATCTAACATAATAGTGAGAGTCCAGTCCATAGTGGATCTAACATAATAGTGTGAGAGTCCAGTCCATAGTGGATCTAACATAATAGTGTGAGAGTCCAGTCCATAGTGGATCTAACATAATAGTGTGAGAGTCCAGTCCATAGTGGATCTAACATAATAGTGAGTGTCCAGTCCATAGTGGATCTAACATAAGAGTGTGAGAGTCCAGTCCATAGTGGATCTAACAAAATAGTGAGAGTCCAATCCATAGTGGATCTAACATAATAGTGAGAGTCCAGTCCATAGTGGATCTAACATAATAGTGAGAGTCCAGCCCATCGTGGATCTAACATAATAGTGAGAGTCCAGCCCATCGTGGATCTAACATAATAGTGTGAGAGTCCAGTCCATAGTGGATCTAACATAATAGTGAGAGTCCAGTCCATCGTGGATCTAACATAATAGTGTGAGAGTCCAGTCCATAGTGGATCTAACAGAATAGTGTGAGAGTCCAGTCCATAGTGGATCTAACATAATAGTGTGAGAGTCCAGTCCATAGTGGATCTAACATAATAGTGAGAGTCCAGTCCATAGTGGATCTAACATAATAGTGTGAGAGTCCAGTCCATAATGGATCTAACATAATAGTGAGAGTCCAGTCCATAGTGGATCTAACATAATAGTGAGAGTCCAGTCCATAGTGGATCTAACATAATAGTGTGAGAGTCCAGTCCATAATGGATCTAACATAATAGTGAGAGTCCAGTCCATAGTGGATCTAACATAATAGTGAGAGTCCAGTCCATAGTGGATCTAACATAATAGTGTGAGAGTCCAGTCCATAGTGGATCTAACATAATAGTGAGAGTCCAGCCCATCGTGGATCTAACATAATAGTGAGAGTCCAGCCCATCGTGGATCTAACATAATAGTGTGAGAGTCCAGTCCATAGTGGATCTAACATAATAGTGAGAGTCCAGTCCATCGTGGATCTAACATAATAGTGTGAGAGTCCAGTCCATAGTGGATCCAACATAATAGTGTGAGAGTCCAGTCCATAGTGGATCTAGGTAATGGCTCCCATTTTTATAGTCTTTCGTATGACTCGGCCGGGGTTTGAACTCACAACCTACCCATCTCAGGACTGACACTGTAACTACTAGACCACTGAGTAGATTAAAGCAATGTGTTTACTTTGATTGCACTGGAATAACCCTGATTAGAATCTATATTAAAAAAAAAAAACTTAGTTTTTACAGTATTTTACAACCGTGGCGATCAGGAGGCAGCGATATAAATAAAAAGTACGATAAACACGTACAGGATGAAGTTATTGCTCGGCTATAATGAGCTCCTCGTGTTGTCTCGCTGAAGGCAATCACGCCACCTTGGAGAAATCAGAGCAGGCGTGCGTTACTTTGTCTTCTTAATTTTCCGCAAATGAGTAAAGTAATGAGGGAGCTCGCTAATCACTTAGCGCACCGGCGCCCTCTGCCACGCGTCTTCTGCCACGCGTCTTCTGCCACGCGTCTTCTGCGGCGTCCGTGCTTAAACGACGCCGTCGGTTTGATTAGCACCAGACCCGGCCGCTCGTGTGTGTGTGTGTGTGTGTGTGTGTGTGTGTGTGTGTGTGTGTGTGTGTGTGTGTGTGTGTGTGTGTGTGTGTGTGTGTGTGTGTGTGTGCGTTCAAAAATCCACTCGCCCGTGCTGAGGTCCGACTGAGGTCGCTCCACGTCTTTGCAGCTTTCTTCTCCTGGCAGCTCGCAGAGAACCAAGTCCAGGTGGCCAACGTTCTACGCCAACACATAGAATCAATCAATCAAAGTTTCTTTATATACCGCTCAAAAAGCTTCATTATGTCTTCTTATTCATATACTCTTACCAATGTTCTTGTAATCAGACAATATGTTCAGTATATTACCGTATTTTCCGCACTATTAGCCGCACCTAAAAACCACAAATTTACTCAAAAGCTGACAGTGCGGCTTATAACCCGGTGCGCTTTATATATGGATTAATATTAAGATTCATTTTCATAAAGTTTCGGTCTCGCAACTACGGTAAACAGCCGCCATCTTTTTTCCCCGTAGAAGAGGAAGTGCTTCTTCTTCTACGCAAGCAACCGCCAAGGTAAGCACCCGCCCCCATAGAACAGGAAGCGCTTCTTCTTCTACTGTAAGCAACCACCTGCCCGCGTAGAAGAAGAAGAAGCGCGCGGATATTACGTTTCATTTCCTTTGTGTGTTTACATCTGTAAAGACCACAAAATGGCTCCTACTAAGCGACAGGTTTCCGGTTCATGAAAAGACGCAATCTCTCCATCCGCACACGGACTACTATTTCACAGCAACTGCCTAAAGACTTTCAAGAAAAGCTGGCTACTTTCCGTGCATATTGTAAAAACAAGATAGCTGAAAAAAAGATCCGGCCAGAGAACATTATCAACATGGACGAGGTTCCACTGACTTTTGATATTCCTGTGAACCGCACTGTGGATACAACGGGAGCACGTACGGTGAATATTCGCACCACAGGGAATGAGAAGTCATCCTTCACTGTGGTTCTAGCTTGCCATGCTAATGGCCAGAAACTTCCACCCATGGTGATATTCAAAAGGAAGACCTTGCCAAAAGAGACCTTTCCAGCCGGCGTCATCATAAAAGCTAACTCGAAGGGATGGATGGATGAAGAAAAGATGAGCGAGTGGTTAAGGTAAGTTTACGCGAAGAGGCCGGGTGGCTTTTTTCACGCAGCTCCGTCCATGTTGATATACGACTCCATGCGCGCCCACATCACGCTGGTTTTTAATATATTATTAAAGTTTGACTGACCTATCTGACTGTTTTTTTGACATTCCTTTAGCGCAGTTAGATGCGGCTTATAACACGGGGCGGCTTATAGGTGGACAAAGTTTTGAAATATGCCGTTCATTGAAGGCGCGGCTTATAACCCAGGGCGCCTTATGGTGCGGAAAATACGGTAGATGGAATATTTACCTAATTTATATAGCCCTTAATCACAAGTGTCTCAAAGGGCTGCACAAGCCACAACCACATCCTCTGCATCCTGGCAAGAAAAAACTCAACTCAATTAGATACGATGAGAAACCTTGGAGGGGACCGCAGATGTGGGGACCCCCCTGGGTGACCGATGCAATGGAGGCAGATATTTACATATATCTTTATTTAAGTGTTACTTCTTTATTTTCATAGTCATATTACAAAACAGTTAGTGTTCTTCTTCCAATTGTGGTCTTTTGGTTGTCTGCAAGTACTGTGTGCTAACCTTGACTTTGGAATGTAAGGAGGACAGATACTCATTTTCCTTATCTGTTCCTGTGCCCAGCTGAGGAGGACAATGGGCATGTGTTTGGGCTGGAAAGAGAGACAACGAGGGGGGGGCGTGAGACACTTTATAGAAGAGAAGGTTTCCATATTTTGGATCAGACCATCTTAGCTGCACGATTGAATGTTCTATTCTGGACTGGTCTCATTATATTTCCAAAGCTTTGGAGATAAAATTACAAAATACCTATTCTGTCTCTGGTGGTTCTTCTACTCAGCTGTACTGTCATAAAGAGCTTGGGAGCGACCAGCCGCTTGAATTCCCTGGGAGGAACAACTGGTCCAAACGCAACAACGTCGAGTGGATCTAGTTAATAGTGTGAGAGTCCAGTCCATAGTGGATCTAACATAATAGTGAGAGTCCAGTCCATAGTGGATGTAACATAATAGTGTGAGAGTCCAGTCCATAGTGGATCTAACATAATAGTGTGAGAATCCAGTCCATAGTGGATCTAATATAATAGTGTGAGAGTCCAATCCATAGTGGATCTAATATAATAGTGTGAGAGTCCAGTCCATAGTGGATCTAACATAATAGTGTGAGAGTCCAGTCCATAGTGGGTCTAACATAATAGTGAGAGTCCAGTCCATAGTGGCTCTAACATAATAGTGTGAGAGTCCAGTCCATAGTGGATCTAACATAATAGTGTGAGAGTCCAGTCCATAGTGGATCTAACATAATTGTGTGAGAGTCCAGTCCATAGTGGATCTAACATAATAGTGTGAGAGTCCAGTCTATTGTGGATCTAACATAATAGTGTGAGAGCCCAGTCCATAGTGGATCTAACATAATAGTGAGAGTCCAGTCCATAGTGGGGCTAGTAGTAGATCATCTTGAGTGGAGACAGGTCAGCAGCACAGAGACGTCCCCGACTGATGCACAGGTGAGTGGTCAACCGTGGGTCCCGACTTTGAACAGCTAGCGGATCATCTGTGGTCACCTCTAGAACATTCCATAGTACTGGAGCCCCAATAGAAAACGCTCTATAGCCCGCAGATTTTTTTGGGCATCTGGGAATCACTAATAAGCCGGAGTTCTTAGAACGCAGTTTTCTTGCCGGGACATATGGTACAATGCAATCAGCAAGATAGGACGGAGCTAGACCGTGTAGTATTTTATACGTAAGTAGTAAAACCTTAAAGTCGCATCTTAAGTGCACAGGAAGCCACTGCAGGTGAGCCCGTATAAAACAAAGCTCAAAAGTCCCTTAAGTCTCTCGCCCCCCCACAAAACTTCCATCAGGACCTTTGTCCAGCTCCTCCCGGCAGGTCCACGTCCACACTGCAACCTTTCTCCAGGTCCTTCCCCCCCCAGACACAATTACGCCGTGAGACAACCTTTAAATGAAGACGGATCGGTCTCGCTGTCTCGCTGCACGGTCACCAAATTGTCTGTTGTGTTTTGTCTCCATGTTGTCCTTCGTCCCCCCGGGACCCCGACTTCAAACCCCCACCCGCTTCCTACTGACTTGTTCCTGATATTGCTGTGTTTTCTTAACCACTTTGTCTAACATCGACACTTGTGTTCCCTGTGGAGCGTTTGTCAAGGCTTGCAGGGACAGAACTGTTCAAAGCCACGTCTTAGAGAGCAGGGGTGTCACACGTACGGCCCGAGGGCCGGATCAGGCCCGCAAACGGGTTTTATTCGGCCCGCGGGGTATCAAAATTAACCTGACATTTGTGAATGAAAGAAACGGATATTAACTTTAAGTACCTATGACAGTCACACACACACTAGGTGTGGGGAAATTAACCTCTGCATTTGACCCATCCCCTTGTTCCACCCCCTGGGTGGTGAGGGGAGCAGTAAGCAGCAGCGGTGGCCGCACTCAGGAAGCATTTTGGGGATTTAACCCCCAATTCCAAGCCTTGATGCTGAGTGCCAAGCAGGGAGGTAATGGCTCTTAATTTTATAGTCTTTGGTATGACTCGACCTTCCGATCTTAGGGCGGACACTCTAACCACACGGTTCTAAATGTGTCCACTAGATGGCGAAATAGCAATTCTTTGGATCTTTGTAGATAATGCTACATATGTAAAAAAAAATAAAATAAACCACACGATCAGTCAAGGTAAATGATCAAACTACATAAATAACATACTATAATTGGGTTTTTATATATTTTTTAAATCTTGATAGATTGAAAATGAACACCAATGAGTTGACTGATGAACATTATCACATCATTTATTTAGAAAATATGAATAATGACAAATATATTACTATTTACCGCAACATGTAAGTGTAAAAAAAAACAAAAAAAACAACAACAACATGATTTGTACATTTTCAGAATGTGTTTGTTCTATTTTTAAACCAAGAAAACAATCTGAAGTTGTCTTTATTTTTAAGTTATCGTGCTGTGATTTTACCAGTGCGGCCCACTTGGCCATGTGGGCATACTTGCCAACCTTGAGACCTCTGATTTCGGGAGGTGGGGGGCGGGGCGTGGTTGGGGGCGTGGTTAAGAGGGGAGGAGTATATTTACAGCTAGAATTCACCAAGTCAATTATCATCACCCAACCATGCAAATTTTGCATTTCCTTTGGAAATCGAGGTCCCAGAGTCTGGAGGAAGACAGGAGAGGCACAGGATCCACGTTGCCTGAAGTCTAGTGTAAAGTTTCCACCGTCAGTGATGGTTTGGGGTGCCATGTCATCTGCTGGTGTCGGTCCACTCTGTTTCCTGAGATCCAGGGTCAACGCAGCCGTCTACCAGCAAGTTTTAGAGCACTTCATGCTTCCTGCTGCTGACCTGCTCTATGGAGATGGAGATTTCAAGTTCCAACAGGACTTGGCGCCTGCACACAGCGCAAAATCTACCCGTGCCTGGTTTACGGACCATGGTATTTGTGTTCTAAATTGGCCCGCCAACTCCCCTGACCTTAGCCCCATAGAAAATCTGTGGGGTATTGTGAAAAGGAAGATGCAGAATGCCAGACCCAAAAACGCAGAAGAGTTGAAGGCCACTATCAGAGCAACCTGGGCTCTCATAACACCTGAGCAGTGCCAGAAACTCATCGACTCCATGCCACGCCGCATTAACGCAGTAATTGAGGCAAAAGGAGCTCCAACCAAGTATTGAGTATTGTACATGCTCATATTTTTCATTTTCATACTTTTCAGTTGGCCAACATTTCTAAAAATCCCTTTTTTGTATTAGCCTTAAGTAATATTCTAATTTTGTGACACACGGAATTTTGGATTTTCATTTGTTGCCACTTCAAATCATCAAAATTAAATGAAATAAACATTTGAATGCATCAGTCTGTGTGCAATGAATAAATATAATGTACAAGTTACACCTTTTGAATGCAATTACTGAAATAAATCAAGTTTTTCAAAATATTCTAATTTACTGGCTTTTACCTGTATAGCGACATTAGCTCAGATTCAGACTCGGATTTCGGCGCCTTAAGCGAAATTGAAGAAGAAACTGAAACTATTGAGCCATATCGGTTTGAACCGTATGCAAGCGAAACCGACGAAAACGACACGACAGCCAGCGACACGGGAGAAAGCGAGGACGAATTCGGCGATCGCCTTCTAACCAACAATTGGTATGTGTTTGTTTTTTAAGTGTTGTAATGTTTTTAAGCTAAATTATTGGTAAACCCAGTTTATGTATAATAATTTACGTAAAACCGCGAGTAATGAATAAAGTTTTCATCAATTAATATATTCTGTAGACATACCCTCATCCGCTCTCTTTTCCTGAAAGCTGATCTGCCCAGTTTTGGAGTTGATGTCAGCAGGCCAGGGAAGCTAGGGTCGATATTCTTCTCTTCGGTGGCATAAGGGACGGTGTGAGCCAAGACATCCAGGGGGTTTAGCTCGCTCGTCTGCGGGAACAAACTGCCGCCATTGCTTGCCGTGCTAGCGAGGTCCTTTGTCCCTGAATTGCTCACACACTCCGGCAGATTCAATGGGGGTCTGGCGGCAGATTTCTTTGACTTTATCGTTGGAAATGCATCTGCTTTGAGTGTCGCAGGATATCCACACATTCTTGCCATCTCTGTCGTAGCATAGCTTTCGTCGGTAAACAAACGACTGACCATTTCATCGGCTTTCCCCACACCCTCGTATTTTGAACAAATTTCGTCCAATTTCTTGCCACTTTCGCATCTTTGGGCCACTGGTGCAACTCGAATCCGTCCCTGTTCGTGTTGTTACACCCTCCGACAACACACCGACGAGGCATGATGTCACCAAGGTACGGAAAACAGTCGAAAAAACGGAAAATAACAGAGCTGATTTGACTCGGTGTTTGAGAAAATGGCGGATTGCTTCCCGATGTGACGTCACAAGAGCGAATAATAGAAAGGCGTTTAATTCGCCAAAATTCACCCATTTAGAGTTCGGAAATCGGTTAAAAAAATATATGGTCTTTTTTCTGCAACATCAAGGTATACAGGTAAAAGCCAGTAAATTAGAATATTTTGAAAAACTTGATTTATTTCAGTAATTGCATTCAAAAGGTGTAACTTGTACATTATATTTATTCATTGCACACAGACTGATGCATTCAAATGTTTATTTCATTTAATTTTGATGATTTGAAGTGGCAACAAATGAAAATCCAAAATTCCGTGTGTCACAAAATTAGAATATTACTTAAGGCTAATACAAAAAAGGGATTTTTAGAAATGTTGGCCAACTGAAAAGTATGAAAATGAAAAATATGAGCATGTACAATACTCAATACTTGGTTGGAGCTCCTTTTTCCTCAATTACTGCGTTAATGCGGCGTGGCATGGAGTGGATGAGTTTCTGGCACTGCTCAGGTGTTATGAGAGCCCAGGTTGCTCTGATAGTGGCCTTCAACTCTTCTGCGTTTTTGGGTCTGGCATTCTGCATCTTCCTTTTCACAATACCCCACAGATTTTCTATGGGGCTAAGGTCAGGGGAGTTGGCGGGCCAATTTAGAACAGAAATACCATGGTCCGTAAACCAGGCACGGGTAGATTTTGCGCTGTGTGCAGGCGCTAAGTCCTGTTGGAACTTGAAATCTCCATCTCCATAGAGCAGGTCAGCAGCAGGAAGCATGAAGTGCTCTAAAACTTGCTGGTAGACGGCTGCGTTGACCCTGGATCTCAGGAAACAGAGTGGACCGACACCAGCAGATGACATGGCACCCCAAACCATCACTGATGGTGGAAACTTTACACTAGACTTCAGGCAACGTGGATCCTGTGCCTCTCCTGTCTTCCTCCAGACTCTGGGACCTCGATTTCCAAAGGAAATGCAAAATTTGCATGGTTGGGTGATGGTTTGGGGTGCCATGTCATCTGCTGGTGTCGGTCCACTCTGTTTCCTGAGATCCAGGGTCAACGCAGCCGTCTACCAGCAAGTTTTAGAGCACTTCATGCTTCCTGCTGCTGACCTGCTCTATGGAGATGGAGATTTCAAGTTCCAACAGGACTTGGCGCCTGCACACAGCGCAAAATCTACCCGTGCCTGGTTTACGGACCATGGTATTTCTGTTCTAAATTGGCCCGCCAACTCCCCTGACCTTAGCCCCATAGAAAATCTGTGGGGTATTGTGAAAAGGAAGATGCAGAATGCCAGACCCAAAAACGCAGAAGAGTTGAAGGCCACTATCAGAGCAACCTGGGCTCTCATAACACCTGAGCAGTGCCAGAAACTCATCGACTCCATGCCACGCCGCATTAACGCAGTAATTGAGGCAAAAAGAGCTTCAACCAAGTATTGAGTATTGTACATGCTCATATTTTTCATTTTCATACTTTTCAGTTGGCCAACATTTCTAAAAATCCCTTTTTTGTATTAGCCTTAAGTAATATTCTAATTTTGTGACACACGGAATTTTGGATTTTCATTTGTTGCCACTTCAAATCATCAAAATTAAATGAAATAAACATTTGAATGCATCAGTCTGTGTGCAATGAATAAATATAATGTACAAGTTACACCTTTTGAATGCAATTACTGAAATAAATCAAGTTTTTCAAAATATTCTAATTTACTGGCTTTTACCTGTATATTGACGCTTGCATAGGTCTGGTGATAATGTTCCCCTTTAAAAAAACGCAAAGCTATATAGCATATAGAGGATCTTTGACCGGCATTTTAGCAGCAGACTACTGAAAACAAAGCACTTCAACAGGCGTGCAGTCTAGATTTAGTTGTTATCAGTGGAGTTACTCAACACCTGCGCACAGCATGACTGCAATATTCGAGGCGCTCTTGAGTAACCCGTCCACCTGTGCCTCTGGATCTTTTTTTACGGCCGTCATTTAATGCCCGAGTAAGCCTCCGTTCCACCTTTTTGTCATATCTGAAAACAGGAAATACTGCCGTGAAATGGCACCACTCGGGCTTTAATGCTTCCAATGGGCTGAAGGAGTGGCCGCCGAGCTTCGAGGAGATTTGCGGCAAAGACGTCAATCTCGCGCTCACTTTATTCCGCTCTTTCTCCGCCTGACGGTGAATCAGCCCGTCGCCTCGCCGCCCCCCCCCCGCGGAAAGGCTTAGAAAAACGTGACGCTGAGGTGAGTTACGAGAGAAGTGCCGCCGTCCAAATAGAAGATTTGATATGTGAGTTGAGGTCAGCGGTGATGTGGAGACTGGTTGACGGTAATGAGGAACAATGGCTGCTTGAATTGCTGTCATGCTTGTTCCTACCAATCACCGCCGAGTCCCCACTTTCATCAGGTGAGGTGCGTGACAGGTACAAATCATGACAGCGCCTCACCCAGAGGGGGGAACCTACGTCGGTTATTGCCCACGCGGGGATCTGCACAGATGAGACACTTCATCCATGTCGGAGGGCCTCATGGGGAGGGAAGTCGCAGCCAAGATGACCTTTTCATTCAGTCTTTTTTTAACATGAAGGGGTCTCCACTGCACTTGCCGTCTGGTAAACAACGTTTATTTTGGATTTATTTTTCCGCCCACCAGGGAGATGGAAGCGACTAATTCAGTTTGTATTCGTTGCTAAATCCTAATTGTTTCCGTGTGTTGCGTTTTGGACCAGTTGTTCCTCCCAGGGAATTCAAGTCACAAGTCGCTCCCAAGCTCTTTACGACACTTAAAGCTGAGTAGAAAAACCACCAGAGACAGAATACCGTATTTTCCGCACTATTAGCCGCACCTAAAAACCACAAATTTACTCAAAAGCTGACAGTGCGGCTTATAACCCGGTGCGCTTTATATATGGATTAATATTAAGATTCATTTTCATAAAGTTTCGGTCTCGCAACTACGGTAAACAGCCGCCATCTTTTTTCCCCGTAGAAGAGGAAGTGCTTCTTCTTCTACGCAAGCAACCGCCAAGGTAAGCACCCGCCCCCATAGAACAGGAAGCGCTTCTTCTTCTACTGTAAGCAACCACCCGCCCGCGTAGAAGAAGAAGAAGAAGCGCGCGGATATTACGTTTCATTTCCTTTGTGTGTTTACATCTGTAAAGACCACAAAATGGCTCCTACTAAGCGACAGGTTTCCGGTTCATGAAAAGACGCAATCTCTCCATCCGCACACGGACTACTATTTCACAGCAACTGCCTAAAGACTTTCAAGAAAAGCTGGCTACTTTCCGTGCATATTGTAAAAACAAGATAGCTGAAAAAAAGATCCGGCCAGAGAACATTATCAACATGGACGAGGTTCCACTGACTTTTGATATTCCTGTGAACCGCACTGTGGATACAACGGGAGCACGTACGGTCAATATTCGCACCACAGGGAATGAGAAGTCATCCTTCACTGTGGTTCTAGCTTGCCATGCTAATGGCCAGAAACTTCCACCCATGGTGATATTCAAAAGGAAGACCTTGCCAAAAGAGACCTTTCCAGCCGGCGTCATCATAAAGGCTAACTCGAAGGGATGGATGAAGAAAAGATGAGCGAGTGGTTAAGGTAAGTTTACGCGAAGAGGCCGGGTGGCTTTTTTCACGCAGCTCCGTCCATGTTGATATACGACTCCGTGCGCGCCCACATCACGCTGGTTTTTAATATATTATTAAAGTTTGACTGACCTATCTGACTGTTTTTTTGACATTCCTTTAGCGCAGTTAGATGCGGCTTATAACACGGGGCGGCTTATAGGTGGACAAAGTTTTGAAATATGCCGTTCATTGAAGGCGCGGCTTATAACCCAGGGCGGCTTATGGTGCGGAAAATACGGTAGGTATTTTGTAATATATTTGCAAAGCTTTGCATATATACATTGAGACCAGTCCAGCCTAGAACATTCAATCGCACCGCTAAGATGGTCTGCCCCCCCTTGACCAAAACCCCTCTCCTCTTAAGTCTCTCTTCCTCCCCCCCTGGCAGTCATGTCTCTATAGCCAAAACACATGCTTATTATGTCTCTCTCTAACATTCCTCACTTCAAGGTTAAGCACACAGTTTTGCAGACAACCAAAAGACCACATTTGGAAGAAAAACACTAGCTGTTTTGTAATATGATTATGAAATAAAAAGAAGTAACACTTAAATTCGGATATATGTAAATATCTGCCTCCTACACGTGCTAAGACGTTTTGCATGATGACGGCCAAGAAGTCCGGCTTATTAGTGATTCCCAGAGCCCAAAGAAAGTCTGCGGGCTATAGAGCGTTTTCTATCGGGGCTCCAGTACTATGGAATGTTCTAGCAGTAACAGTTAGAGATGCTACCTCAGTAGAAGCATTTAAGTCCCATCTTAAAACTCATTTGTATACTCTAGCACTTAAACACACGTCTACAGAGCTAAATGTATCTTGTGGCGTACCCCAGGGATCAATACTGGGACTAAAATTGTTCAATCTTTTTATAAATGACATTTGTAAAGTTACAAAGGACTTAAAGGTGACCCCCTCCCCCCCTTTTCTCGAGTTATTGTTTGTTAACATTGGCGATGAGACACTGCCCTCAGTCCACTCTTCGATAAAACATACACTATATTGTAAAAGTATTTGGCCACTGTCGGAGGCAGATATTTACAGACATCCGAATTTAAGTGTTACTTCTTTTATTTCATAGTCATATTTGAAAACAGCTCGTGTTTTCCCATTTTGTTCTCTTTCTGTTTCTCTGCAAGTAAACTGTGTGTGTTAACCTTGATCTTTGGAATGTGTTTTGACTAGAGAGATGGAAGAGGAGAGAGGGTTTTGGGTCGGGAAGGCAGACCATCTTAGCGGGGCGATTGAATGTTCTATGCTGGACTGGTCTGAATGAATGTATATATATATGCAAAGCTTTGCAAATATATTACAAAATACCTATTCTGTCTCTGGTGGTTTTTCAACTCAGCTTTAAGTGTCGTAAAGAGCTTGGGAGTGACTTGTGACTTGAATTCCCTGGGAGGAACAACTGGTCCAAAACGCAACACCACCCATCCAAATGATGAGAATCAGGTGTCCTAATGACTTGGCCCGGTGTATCAAATCAAGCACTTAGGCATGGAGACTGTTTCTACAAACATTTGTGAAAGAATGGGCCGGTCTCAGTGATTTCCAGCGTGGAACTGTCATAGGATTTCCTCGCTCCTAAATATTCCAAAGTCAACTTTATTATAAGAAAAGTGAAGAGTTTGGGAACAACAGCAACTCAGCCACCAAGTGGTAGGCCACGTAAACTGACAAGAGAGGTCAGCATAGTGCAAAGACTTTCTGCACAGTCAGTTGCTACAGAGCTCCAAACTTCATGGGACCTTCCAATTAGCCCACGTACAGTACGCAGAGAGCTTCATGGAATGGGTTTCCATGGCCGAGCAGCCGCATCTAAACCATACATCACCAAGTCCAATGCAAAGCGTGGGATGCAGTGGTGTAAAGCACGTCGCCACTGGACTCTAGAGCAGTGGAGACACCTTCTCTGGACTGATGAGTCACACTTTTCCATCTGGCAATCTGATGGACCAGTCTGAGTTTGGAGGTTGCCAGGACATTGTCCTCCATTGTTGTTGACATGTGTTAGTACTAGAGCTGAAACCTTACCCTCAGTCTCTTCTAGCACAGTGTTTTTTTTACCTTTTTTGAGCCAAGGCACATTCTTTGCGTAGAAAAAATGCGGAGGCACACCACCAGCAGACATCATTAAAAAACTAAACTCAGTTGACAGTAAAAAGTCGTCGCAATTGTTGGATATGACTTTAAAGCATAACCAAGCATGCATCACTATAGCTCTTGTCTCAAAGTAGGTGTACTGTCACCACCTGTCACATCAAACCCTGACTTATTTGGACTTTTTTGCTGTTTTCCTGTGTGTAGTGTTTTACTTCTTGTCTTGCACTCCTATTTTGGTGGGTTGTTTTGGTATTTTCCTGTAGCAGTTTCATGTCTTCCTTTGAGCAATATTCCCCACATCTACTTTGTTTTAGCAATCAAGAATATTTCAGTTGTTTTTATCCTCCTTTGTGGGGACATTGTTGATTGCCATGTCATGTTCGGATGTACTTTGTGGACGCCGTCTTTGCTCCACAGTAAGTCTTTGCTGTCGTCCAGCATTCTGTTTTTTGTTTACTTTGTAGCCAGTTCAGTTTTAGTTTGGTTCTGCATAGCCTTCCCTAAGCTTCAATGCTTTTTCTTAGGGGCACTCACCTTTTGTTTATTTTTTGGCTTAAGCATTAGCACCTTTTTACCTGCACGCTGCCTCCCGCTGTTTCTGACATCTACAAAGCAATTAGCTACCGGCTGCCACCTACTGATATGGAAGAGTATTACACGGTTACTCTGCCGAGCTCTAGACAGCACCGACACTCAACAACAACACATCATTTGCAGACTATAATTACTGGTTTCCGAAAAACATTTTTAACCAAAATAGGTGAAATTAGATCATCTCCCACGGCACACCAGACTGTATCTCACGGCACACTAGTGGTTGAAAGACACTGTTCTAGGATATAATATGTTGCCTTACGTTCTGAAAAGTAAATTCATTGTTGTTGTTGTTTGTCGGGATGCTGTTTAACTTTTCGAGTTGACTGTGGTGGAATTTTCAAGTAGAAAACCTCCAGTTGGGTGGAGCTAATTATCATCGGCGGTAACTAGAAGCGAGTATGACGATCCTCCTGATAGGAGGGTATCCCTTTATCATACTTGCCAACCTTGAGACCTCCGATTTCGGGAGGTGGGGGGAGGGGGTGGGGTGGGCGTGGTCGGGGTGGGACGGGGGCGTGGTTGGGGGCGTGGCTAAAAGGGGAGGAGTATATTTACAGCTAGAATTCACCAAGTATATATATATATATATATATATAAGAAATACTTGACGTTCAGTGAATTCTAGCTATATATATATATATATATATATATATATATATATATATATATATATATATATATATATATATATATATATATATATATATATATAAATAAATACTTGAATTTCAGTGTTCATTTATTTACACATATACACACACATAACACTCATCTACTCATTGTTGAGTTAAGGGTTGAATTGTCCATCCTTGTTCTATTCTCTGTCACTATTTTTCGAACCATGCTGAACACCCTCTCTGATGATGCATTGCTGTGTGGCACGCACCAAAGTGCTTTCATCAAATGCACTAGATGGCAGTATTGTCCTGTTTAAGAGTGTCACAACATTGCTGTTTACGGCAGACGGACTGCTTTACGGTATACAAAAAAGTGACTGTTGTTGTTGTGTGTTGTTGCCACGCTGGGAGGACGTTAATGAAACTGCCTAACAATAAACCCACATAAGAAACCAAGAACTCGCCCTCCATCGTTCTATAGTTATAACGTGATTGGGCAGGTACGCATTTTTATATTGTGGAGGACCTGAGTCCGCCTGAATTTCGGGAGATTTTCGGGAGAAAATTTGTCCTGGGAGGTTTTCGGGAGAGGCGCTGAATTTCGGGAGTCTCCGGGAGGGTTGGCAAGTATGCCCTTTATGGAGGATGCCTGTGCGTGACTTTGTTTAACGTGGGGACACTGGTGCACAGACAGTCACCTTGACAGATCCGGGTCAGGGTCCAGTGGCATGGAGTCCAAGACGACTGGGGACCCTTTTCTGCTGCAGCCTTCATCCGCCATCCCGGCCGTTGAGGTCTTGGGTCGTTATTTCCCCATAACTGGGCCCACAAGGATACGGGGGGGTACCTTCTTCTGCCATCGCAGCCGTTGTGGTAGTTCTTACATCTACTGTCTTCTGCCTGCTCCGCCTTCGATGTCTTCACCGTATCCCTGGCTAGGGGGCAGTCAGGTACTAGGCCAGGGGTCGGCAACCTTTACCAGTCAAAGAGCCATTTTGACCAGTTTCACAAATTATAGAAAACAATGGGAGCCGCGAAAAGTTTTGAAATTTTAAATGAAATAACACTGCATACATAGTTTTTTTTTTGCTTTGTGCTATGTATAAACCAGGGGTCTCAGACACGCTGCCCACACCTTTTATGGAATTTTAAAGCTGGTGCGGCACACAGGTTTTAAATGAGTAGCAATTGTCAGCGTCATGCGTGCCGTGATGATACAGCATATAGCGCCCGCTACAACCAGCTTGCCTGATCAGCCACATGTTGAATGGAGCTACCGCTTGCTCACGTAGGCGACAGCAAGGCATACTTACTCAACAACCACACAGGTTACACTGACGGTGGCGGTATAAAAAAAACTTTAACACTCTTACTAATAATGCGCCACACTGTGAATCTTCGGGTTGGGGAGGAGACCCTGCCCCAAGTGGAGGAGTTCAAGTACCTCGGAGTCTTGTTCACGAGTGAGGGAAGAGTGGATCGTGAGATCGACAGGCGGATCGGTGCGGCATCTTCAGTAATGCGGACGCTGTATCGATCCGTTGTGGTGAAGAAGGAGCTGAGCCGGAAGGCAAAGCTCTCAATTTACCGGTCGATCTACGTTCCCATCCTCACCTATGGTCATGAGCTTTGGGTTATGACCGAAAGGACAAGATCACGGGTACAAGCGGCCGAAATGAGTTTCCTCCGCCGGGTGGCAGGGCTCTCCCTTAGAGATAGGGTGAGAAGCTCTGTCATCCGGGGGGAGCTCAAAGTAAAGCCGCTGCTCCTCCACATCGAGAGGAGCCAGATGAGGTGGTTCGGGCATCTGGTCAGGATGCCACCCGGCATTTATTAGACAGGGCACGTCCGACCGGTAGGAGGCCACGGGGGAGACCCAGGACACGCTGGGAAGACTATGTCTCCCGGCTGGCCTGGGAACGCCTCGGGATCCCCCGGGAGGAGCTGGACGAAGTGGCTGGGGAGAGGGAAGTCTGGGCTTCCCTGCTTAGGCTGCTGCCCCCGCGACCCGACCTCGGATAAGCGGAAGAAGATGGATGGATGGATGGATGGACTGTGAACCCACACCAAACAAGAATGACAAACACATTTCGGGAGAACATCTGCACCGTAACACAACATAAACACAACAGGACAAATACCCAGAATCCCATGCAGCCCTTACTCTTCCGGGATACATTATACACCCCCGCTACCAAACTCCGCCCACCTCAACCGACGCACAGAGAGGGGGTGGGGGGTGATGTGTGAGGGAGCAGGCTTGGGGTGGGGGCAGGGTTTGGTGGTAGCAGGGGTGTATAATGTAGCCCGTAAGAGTCAGGGCTGCATGGGATTCTGGGTGTTTGTTCTGTTGTGTTTATGTTGTGTTAAGGTGCAGATGTTCTTCCGAAATGTGTTTGTCATTCTTGTTTGGTTTTGGTAACAAAGTGTGGCGCATTATTAGTAAGAGTGTTAAAGTTGTTTTATATGGTCACCGTCAGTGTAACCTGTGTGGATGTTGACCAAGTATGTCTTGCTGTGAAGAACGTGTGCAAGCAGAAGATGTATATCGTAAAACATTTGTTGGGCTGGCACGCTGTTAATACAGATTGTAGAGGGCGCTAAATGTTGTACCATCATGGCACGCCCTTATTATAGCCGTAAGGGTGAAAATCGGTGAATATTAATCCCGGGAGTTTACGGCGAGAGGCACTGAAATCCGGAAGTCTCACGGGAAAATCGGGGGGTTCAGCAAGTAAGCTGCTGAGCCGCATCAGAGTGATCAAAGAGCCGCATGCGGCTCCGGAGCCGCGGGTTGCCGACCCCTGTACTAGGCCTTTGCCAAGGGCCACCTGGGGGTAACAGTAGTAAAGGGGTTAACCTCCTAGGGCCCCAAGACCCCATAGAGGAGCCTCCACTGCCAGATGCACTTTAACGTCATGCCCAGAGCTAATACTATACAGGGGATACGTGGTACGTACGTGTCCCAAACTGCTCTGCTTTTCAGCACATTTTCTCGGAGCGCTACATGCTACTATTTGCATAGCGGACTTCACTAATCCATTCATTTTTAGGGCCCACATGGCCCATTGCATAAGGACTCCCAAAGGGAGTCCTTATGCAATGGGACATAAGGACCTATTGAATTTCTAAGGTTTTATTATTATTATTATACCGGCCGCCTCTTTGAGCTGCAATTTGACCCACTTAACATGCTTCAAAACTCACCATATTTGACCCACACGTCAGGACCTGCAAAAATTGCCTTTTGATGAAAAAACCGAACAGCAAAACTCAAAATTGCGCTCTAGCGCCCCCTAGGAAAAAAAAAACTAGACTGCCTGTAACTCCCACTAGAAAGGTCGGAAAGACATGAAACAAAAACCTTTATGTAGGTCTGACTTAGACCTAGATTTCATAATAGTATATTTTCAGGCAAAAATCAACAGGAAGTTGGCAATTCCCCCTTCAAGACAAAAAAGTACTAAAAACAGTCACTTTTGCCTCTTTGAGCTGTAATTTGACCCCCTTAACATGCTTCAAAACTCACCAAACTGAACGCACACATCAGGACTGGCACACATTGCGATCTAAAAAAAAAAAACCTAACTCCAAATCTCAAAATTGCGCTCTACTGCAATTTTTTAATAAAACGCAAAAAAAACTGCTCCTCGGAAGAAAAAAATGACAAAACCGCCTGTAACTCCCACTGGGAAGGTTGGAGAGACATGAAACAAAAACCTCTATGTAGGTCTCACTTAGACCTACATTTCATATATTGACAACCCCCAGCAAAAATCAACAGGAAGTTTGCAATTTCCCCTTCAAAACACATTTTTTTTTATAAACCGGTCACTTCTCTTCAAACACTATCTCCTCTGAGCCCGTTTGTCGTATCAGCTTCAAAATAACACAGGAAAGAGATTGAACCCTTCGAAAGAATTTTTCTAACTGCTCCGGTTTTGATTTTATGAGCCTTCAAAGAACCGCTGCGCTGATGCTGCTGCGCTGCTGTTTTTTTAAGATGGCTGCTTAAAAGCAGGAAGCACCAACGTGCCCACACAATGCAGACAAGGTAGGTACACTAGACAAAAGTCTTGGGACACTTCAGACTAAAAGCAGACAAAAGTATTGGGACACTTGGGACTAAAACTTGACAAAAGTATTGGGACACTTAGGACTAGCACCTGCCAAATACGCGGGCCCGACCAATGCTGCTTGCAGCTTTAATTTAACAATGGATTTTATTCTTCAGTCAGTAATTGACTCATTTTGATTGGTGCTGATCCAACCCCCTATGGGCCTTGCCATTGGTCTGCCCTCCACTGACTCGTAAAGCCTTTGCAGAGCCCTCGGCGAAATCTTGATCTTGGGATAATCTTCCAATATGCTGTTAAAAGGCACGCACGGTGTCATCGAACTGATTGCCATTCCCGCCGACAGCTCGCACCGTATGTCTGCGCCTCACCCCCTTCTGGAGGGAGCAGATGCCGGTGTTGTCCAAGTCCTCGTGTGTGTCTCCCCAGCTTTTGTAACTCCTATTTGAACTCTGTGCATCTCCACACAAAGACTTTTCTCTCGTTTCGATGAATAAAACATTGATTAATAACCGCGTCGAGCTTGTAGCACCAGTTTGGAAACATATCAACAGAGAAAAAAATGCTAATGTTTGCGGTGAAGACCTCGGAGCATCCCCGAGCAGTCCTTTTTTTTTTATATGACCTTTCTCCCAGAGATGGTCCGTTGCCAGGGAACTTATGTATTTTTCATCAGCGCCGACATACCTTGATTCATGGCGTCATAACTTCAGCATCACACGGCTGACATTATCACAGTCCTGAGGGTGCATTACACATTCATGTGCCCTATTGACTGCAGCCGCTCCATTAGAAGCGTGCACCTGCAGACCGAGAGACGGCGGGTTCGCAAATGCCGCGGCGCTAATGAGATCGGGAGAAGTTTGAGTTCTGTTTTTGTGTTTGTGATGACAATGATGCAATGGCAAATAAATACAAAAAAAATCACCTACTGGAAAGAAAGGGCAGCAATAAAAGTGAGCTCCGTCTCAAAGTCCAATTAGTGTGCGCCGGTTTGCCCGTGATAGCGTGCCATCCCTTTTGTGAACTTTTTGGAAATGCCATTATTAGGGCCCGCATGGCCCATTGCATAAGGACTCCCACAGGGAGTCCTTATGCAATGGGACATAAGGACCTATTGAATTTGTAAGGTTTTATTCTTTATTAGGGCCCGCATGGCCCATTGCATAAGGACTCCCACAGGGAGTCCTTATGCAATGGGACATAAGGACCTATTGAATTTGTAAGGTTTTATTCTTTCTTTATTATTATTCTTCCGCCGCCTCTTTGAGCACTAATTTGACCCACTTAACATGCTTCAAAACTCACCATATTTGACCCACACATCAGAACCTGCGAAAATTGTCTTTTAATAAAAAAACCGAACCCCAAAACTCAAAATTGCGCTCTAGCGCCCCCTAGAGAAAAAAAAAAAAACTAGACTGCCTGTAACTCCCACTAGGAAGGTCGGAGAGACATGAAACAAAAACCTCTATGTAGGTTTGACTTAGACCTAGTTTTCATAATTGTATATCCTCGGGCAAAAATCAACAGGAAGTTGGCAATTCCCCCTTCAAGACAAAAAAAGTACTAAAAACAGTCACTTTTGCCTTTTTGAGCTGTAATTTGACCCTTTTAACACGCTTCAAAACTCACCAAACTGAACGCACACATCAGGACTGGCAAAAATTGTGATCTAATAAAAAAAAAATAACCCCAAATTTAAAAATTGCGCTCTAGAGCAATTTTTTTAATAAAACGGAGAAAAAACTGCTCCTCGGAAGAAAAAAATGACACAACTGCCTGTAACTCCCACTGGGAAGGTCGGAGAGACATGAAACAAAATCCTCTCCGTAGGTCTCACTTAGACCTACATTTCATAAATTGACAACCCCCAGCAAAAATCTACAAGAAGCTTGCTATTCCCCCTTCAACACAACATTTTTGTAAAAACCAGTCACCTTTCTTCAAACATTATCTCCTCTGAGCGTGTTTGTTGTTTCGGCTTCAAACTAACACAGGAGAGAGATTGAACCCTTTTGATTAAAAGTTATCGAAAGAGTTTTAATACCGGCTCCGGTTTTGATTTTATGACCCTTCAAAGAGCCGCTGCGCTGATGCTTCTGTTTTTTCAAGAAGGCTGCTTAAAAGCAGGAAGCACCAGCGTGCCCACACAATGCAGACAAGGTAGGTACACTAAACAAAAGTATTGGGACAATTCGGACTAAAAGTAGACAAAAGTATTTGGACACTTATGACGAAAACTGAACAAAAGTATTGGGACACTTAGGACTAGCACCTGCCAAATACGCGGGCCCGACCAATGCTGCTTGCAGCTTTAATTAAGATTATATTGTGTTTATAAATACTGAAAATGGGGGATGCAAATGTACTGAAGCACTAACAGCATCAAGGGTTGGAATTGGGGGTTAAATCACCAAAAAATGGTTCCCGGGCGCGGCCACCGCTGCTGCTCACTGCTCCCCTCACCTCCCAGGGGGTGATCAAGGGTGATGGGTCAAATGCAGAGAATAATTTCGCCACACCTACACTCTTAGAAATAAAAGTGCTAAGTAGAACCATATAAGGTTCTTCGGCTCGTCCTCATAGGAGAACCCTTTTTGGCTCCAGGTAGAACCTTTTTATAAAGGTTCCACCTGGAACCCTTTCGGACACGTTTCCAGTGAGGGTTGGACTCCGCCAAGGCTGCCCTTTGTCACCGATTCTGTTCATAACTTTTATGGACAGAATTTCTAGGCGCAGTCAAGGCGTTGAGGGGATCTGGTTTGGTGGCTGCAGGATTAGGTCTCTGCTTTTTGCAGATGATGTGGTCCTGATGGCTTCATCTGGCCAGGATCTTCAGCTCTCGCTGGATCGGTTCGCAGCCGAGTGTGAAGCGACTGGGATGAGAATCAGCACCTCCAAGTCCGAGTCCATGGTTCTCGCCCGGAAAAGGGTGGAGTGCCATCTCCGGGTTGGGGAGGAGATCTTGCCCCAAGTGGAGGAGTTCAAGTACCTCGGAGTCTTGTTCACGAGTGAGGGAAGAGTGGATCGTGAGATCAACAGGCGGATCGGTGCGGCGTCTTCAGTAATGCGGACGCTGTATCGATCCGTTGTGGTGAAGAAGGAGCTGAGCCGGAAGGCAAAGCTCTCAATTTACCGGTCGATCTACGTTCCCATCCTCACCTATGGTCATGAGCTTTGGGTTATGACCGAAAGGACAAGATCACGGGTACAAGCGGCCGAAATGAGTTTCCTCCGCCGGGTGGCGGGGCTCTCCCTTAGAGATAGGGTGAGAAGCTCTGCCATCCGGGAGGAGCTCAAAGTAAAGCCGCTGCTCCTCCACATCGAGAGGAGCCAGATGAGGTGGTTCGGGCATCTGGTCAGGATGCCACCCGAACGCCTCCCTAGGGAGGTGTTTAGGGCACGTCCGACCGGTAGGAGGCCGCGGGGAAGACCCAGGACACGTTGGGAAGACTATGTCTCCCGGCTGGCCTGGGAACGCCTCGGGGTCCCACGGGAAGAGCTGGACGAAGTGGCTGGGGAGAGGGAAGTCTGGGCTTCCCTGCTTAGGCTGCTGCCCCCGCGACCCGACCTCGGATAAGCGGAAGAAGATGGATGGATGGATGGATGGATCCCTATTAATGTCTGCATTGCAATTTTTTTAGGACTTCTACATTTAGCTCCTTTATGATGGTATCCATGACAAAAAAAAAGAACTGCGGATCCTTCTCCTGTGCTGATTAAAATGCCAGAGTATGTCCTACTAGAGCTATCTGATAGACATAACCTTTAAGTGGGCCATTAGGAATATATTAAAAAAGACTCATTTCCTGGGAACATGTCACTTGTGAATTATTAAAACATTCCAATCCCCACCGCCCCTTTCCCCCCCACCCAAAAAAAGGTCCATTGACAAGAAGTGCAACAGGCACATCAAATGAAATGATCATCCACATTAGGAACCTGCCCTCTGATTTCATTTGAATTATTGACTTAAGGAGTCGGGCCTTGCTGACTTTCTAGAGGTGAACCTCTGATCCGGCCAGGAAGCACGAATCCGAAATCGATGGGCTGCGTAAAAGCCACAAGGATAAGAATCAGACCTTCTAATGTGCACAAATACGCAAATGAAAACGCAGCTGCTTAATTCAGCATCAGCGGCTCATCAAGGTCTGCATACTCCAAATATAATTTAGAAGGTGAGCTGAAACGAAGGTTTTCGGACGACTAATGAGCCAAAATAAAATGCAAATAAAATGCTAAGTCACAGTCGGCTCTGATGATTCATTGTCGCACGTTAATGGGATTAACCAAAGTCCTGATGAGGACTTCCAAATAGTCCTCACAACAACATAAACAAGTCCGACCAGCCTGTTTGAATAAACCACGGATGACGTGTTGATTACTGAGGATCATCTTTGACCATTTACAGCATAGGGTTCCATTCGTCTTTCAGGCCTGAATTGTGTGCTGCACAATCAATCAATCAATCAATCAATGTTTATTTATATAGCCCTAAATCACAAGTGTCTCAAAGGGCTGCACAAGCCACAACGACATCCTCGGTACAAAGCCCACATAAGGGCAAGGAAAAACTCACCCCAGTGGGACGTCGATGTGAATGACTATGAGAAACCTTGGAGAGGACCGCATATGTGGGTAGCCCCCCCCTCTAGGGGAGACCGAAAGCAATGGATGTCGAGTGGGTCTGACATAATATTGTGAGAGTCCAGTCCATAGTGGATCCAACATAATAGTAAGAGTCCAGTCCATAGTGGGGCCAGCAGGACACCATCCCGAGCGGAGACGGGTCAGCAGCGCAGAGATGTTCCCAGTCGATGCACAGGCGAGCGGTCCACCCCGGGTCCCGACTCTGGCACTTCATCCATGGCCACCGGACCTGTGCCCTCCCCCCTCCACAAGGAATAGGGGGGCAGAGGAGAAAAGAAAAGAAACGGCAGATCAACTGGTCTAACAGGGGGGCTATTTAAAGGCTAGAGTATACAAATGAGTTTTAAGATGGGACTTAAATGCTTCTACTGAAGTAGCATCTCTAATTGTTACCGGGAGGGCATTCCATAGTACTGGAGCCCCAATAGAAAACGCTCTATAGCCCGCAGACTTTTTTTGGGCTCTGGGAATCACTAATAAGCCGGAGTTCTTTGAACGCAGATTTCTTGCCGGGACATATGGTACAATGCAATCGACAAGATAGGACGGAGCTAGACCGTGTAGTATTTTATACGTAAGTAGTAAAACCTTAAAGTCACATCTTAAGTGCAGAGGAAGCCAGTGCAGGTGAGCCAGTATAGGCGTAATATGATCAAACTTTCTTGTTCTTGTCAAAAGTCTAGCAGCCGCATTTTGTACCAACTGTAGTCTTTTAATGCTAGACATAGGGAGACCCGAAAATAATACGTTACGGTAGTCGAGACGAGACGTAACGAACGCATGAATAATGATCTCAGCGTCGCTAGTGGATAAAATAGAACGAATTTTAGCGATATTACGGAGATGAAAGAAGGCCGTTTTAGTAACACTCTTAATGTGTGATTCAAACGAGAGAGTTGGGTGGAAGATAATACCCAGATTCTTTACTGATTCGCCTTGTGTAATTGTTTGGTTGTCAAATGTTAAGGTGGTATTATTAAATAAATGTCGGTGTTTAGCAGGACCGATAATCAGCATTTCCGTTTTCTTGGCGTTGAGTTGCAAGAAGTTAGCGGACATCCATTGTTTAATTTCATTAAGACACGCCTCCAGCTGACTACAATCCGGCGTGTTGGTCAGCTTTAGGGGCATGTAGAGTTGGCTGTCATCAGCATAACAATGAAAGCTAACACCGTATTTGCGTATGATGTCGCCTAGCGGCAGCATGTAAATGCTAAAGAGTGCAGGGCCAAGAACCGAACCCTGAGGAACTCCGCACGTTACCTTAACATAGTCCGAGGTCACATTATTATGGGAGACGCATTTCATCCTGTCAGTAAGATAAGAGTTAAACCACGACAAGGCTAAGTCTGACATACCAATACGTGTTTTGATACGCTCTAATAAAATATTATGATCGACGGTATCGAAAGCAGCGCTAAGATCAAGAAGCAGCAACATAGATGACGCATCAGAATCCATCGTTAGCAGTAGATCATTAGTCACAAACAGGATATAAGTTACTACTTATTGGGGACAACAGTACTGATGTTTGTTGTTGTGGTACACCTTAAAGGGGAACATTATCACCAGACCTATGTAAGCGTCAATATATACCTTGATGTTGCAGAAAAAAAGACCATATATTTTTTTAACCGATTTCCGAACTCTAAATGGGTGAATTTTGGCGAATTAAACGCCTTTCTATTATTCGCCCTCGGAGCGATGACGTCACAACGGGAAGCAATCCGCTATTTTCTCAAACACCGAGTCAAATCAGCTCTGTTATTTTCCGTTTTTTTTCGACTGTTTCCCGTACCTTGGAGACATCATGCCTCGTCGGTGTGTTGTCGGAGGGTGTAACAACACGAACAGGGACGGATTCAAGTTGCACCAGTGGCCCAAAGATGCCAAAGTGGGCAAGAAATTGGACGTTTGTTCCGCACACTTTACCGACGAAAGCTATGCTACGACAGAGATGGCAAGAATGTGTGGAATATCCTGCGACACTCAAAGCAGATGCATTTCCAACGATAAAGTCAAAGAAATCTGCCGCCAGACCCCCAGGAAAAGAGAGCGGATGAGGGTATGTCTACAGAATATATTAATTGATGAAAACTGGGCTGTCTGCACTCTCAAAGTGCATGTTGTTGACAAATGTATTTCATATGCTGTAAACCTAGTTCATAGTTGTTAGTTTCCTTTAATGCCAAACAAACACATACCAATCGTTGGTTAGAAGGCGATCGCCGAATTCGTCCTCACTTTCTCGTGTCGTGTCGTTTTCGTCGGTTTCGCTTGCATACGGTTCAAACCGATATGGCTCAATAGCTTCAGTTTCCTCATTAAATTTGTTTTCGCTACCTGCCTCCACACTACAACCATCCGTTTCAATACATGCGTAATCTGTTGAATCGCTTAAGCCGCTGAAATCCGAGTCTGAATCCGAGCTAATGTCGCTATAGCTTGCTGTTCTATCCGCCATGTTTGTTTGTGTTGGCTTCACTATGTGACGTCACAGGAAAATGGACGGGTGTGTATAACGATGGTTAAAATCAGGCACTTTGAAGCTTTTTTTAGGGATATTGCGTGATGGGTAAAATTTAGAAAAAAAACTTCAAAAAATATAATAAGCCACTGGGAACTGATTTTTAATGGTTTTAACCCTTCTGAAATTGTGATAATGTTCCCCTTTAAACTGTGGAACATATTTGTGAAAAGTGAATGGAGTTCGAAAAGTTCATCTTCATGTTTACAAGCTCTTATTTATCGACCGAATCTGTAGAGTTGTGTTACGTCTCAGGCTCCTGCCAACGCCGCTCATCCGTCTGTGCGCACCTCGGGACACGCCCACGGGTGCGCACATCCAGGGACGCGCCGCGCGCGTCCCCGCCCTGCAGCCGCCACCAGCTGCAATCACTCGCTGGCAATCTTCACACCTGGAACTGATGAGGGCGAGCTGGTTAAAAGACCAGTGGACCCTAGGATCGGCGCGGGAACTTAGCTTTCTCATGGTGTACCGTAAGCAACAAGCTTTATGCTATATTCGTGTTTCCTCTCCGTGCCTTGATTTGTCCCTTGTCTTCTCCCGTGTCCCCGCAGTACCCTCCGTCGCCTGGAAAGTGAGCTGTGCGTCTCATTTTCCCCTGGACTCTGACTGCTTCCTTCGTTCCTCGACCTCTTGCTCGCCCCTGGATTCCGACGCCTCTCTCTCGCCCCGGATAACCTGCCTGCCCCATGGACTTCCTCGTATCTCGTTCAACACGTTGGTAACACTCACTTCAGTTAACTACACACATAGTCTTACACCACACACTCTTGTATTCTAGTTCACACTCTATTTCCTTAGTTTAGTAGTATTGTTTGTTATTATTTATTTATATATATATATATATATATATATATATATATATATATAATAAATAATTGTATATACCGCCCCCTGGTGTCTGTTTGCCGTCACCTCCTCTCAGTAAACACAACAAGTTGATCTATTAGTTGTATTATTATTTTTCTACGTTATATTTCCTATTTCAACATTTTAGTCCGGACCCACTGGCTGCACCACCTTTTAATTAAGCCTCACAAATCTATACTTGAATGAAAATATAGTTTTTAAATTTTCCATTCTTTTTTTTTTTTTCCACTTTTTTTCTTTTCACACCACACCATTTAAATTGCTTGGGAAGTAAAAATAATAATTTTAAAATTAATGTGTGTATTAATTTACAGTGCAATTAATTATGCATGTCTTATTTTTATTTAAAAACCTAATATTGTGTTTTGTTTCGCAATATTATGCAAAAGTAACTTTTTTTACCTTCTGGTACCTGCTGATCTGTATTTGGGATCTGCATAAATCCTGAAAATTGCGAGCGTCTGCGAGTCGATAAGCTTCTTCTTTTTCTCTATCTTCTTGTTATGTGACATTCATCCTCCGCTGTTGCCATTTCTAATATAAAGTAGTGTAAAGTTCTTACTTACATATGTCAGTGAACTCACCATGAAAGCACTAAAACATACCGGTGTAATGAGTTTACATTATTCACCCAAGGAACTTTAGTTATTAGAGCATACTTGCCAACCCTCCCGAATTTTCCGGGAGACTCCCGAAATTCAGCACCTCTCCCGAAAACCTCCCGGGACAAATATTCTCCCGAAAATCTTCTGATTTTCAGCCGGAGCTGGAGGCCACGCCCCCTCCAGCTCCATGCGGACCTGAGTGAGGACAGCCTTTAATCCCGACGGGAGGACAACAGGGTGACAAGAACTAAATCATCCAGTCGAGAGATAAATTGGATTATTATGTTTATCTTACCTAAAAATAAATATATTTATTAAAAAAATAAAAATAAATAAATAAACAAATGTTTACTATATTTTGCTAAAAACATCAAAATTAATTTTATTTTTATTTGTATTTTTTCTGACTCCTTATTACATCCAGTCATTAGAATTATACATTAAAATAAACATATTTGAAATAATTAATTTTGAATTATCATAATAATTCATTTAAAATGACCATATTTAATTATTAAAATAATTGCTTGTTTATCAACAACTTTAGCATTTTATTCATTACATTTTGAAGCTCTCAGAAGCCAAGTCAAGTTATATTCCTTAAGATTTATTTATGCAAGTTTGAAGTATCAATGATCTAAACACAGTTTTGTTTGCATATTTTCAGGATGTGGATATATATATATATATATATATATATATATATATATATATATATATATATATATATATATATATATATATATATATATATATATATATTCCGGTCGGACGGTTTTTCACGGGACACATTTCGGGCGTTGTTGTTGTTGTTTCCGGATGAGGAGATGCTGCTCTGTTATTGATTGAAGTATAGTGTGAATGTCATTAAAACAGTTAGCGCCATCTTTTGACACTTCTTCCACTCCCGTCCTTGCACGCTACACCGCTGCAACAAAGATGACGGGGAGAAGACGCTGTCCAAGTGGAGGCACGTAAATAAGAACCGCCCACAAAACGGCGCATCCGGAAGCAACTGTCAGAAACATCATCTATGCAACATTTTGACCAAAGAACCACCATTACATGTTATGTAGACCAGTGGTGCCCAACCTTTTTTTCCACCAGGGACTGGTTTAATGTATGCATTATATTTCACGAACCGCCTTCCTACATGTGGCAGATAAAAACAGCAAAAAAAAATTAGCAAGAAAAATTTGCCTTTGGCTACAATCTGTCATGACTAGGAGGTTTTCGCAGCTTACTGCGAGGATTGTTTTTACCAGGAGGCAATCGGACTAGACCGGACAAGGCTTGAAGGTAGGAACATTATTTAATATTTAACTCAAAAGAACTACAAAACAAAAAAGGCGCACAAGGCGAAGGCACAACTTAACGCAGGAAACAAAAGCTAAGACTTAGCATAAACTATGGACATGAAACAAAAAAAAAACTTGCTAACTGTGGCATGAGTAAACAAAACTTTCTTTGACAAGGCATGGAACGAGCATCAAACTATGGCAAGGAAAGAGCATGAAACAATGTACAGAACATGAAATGAACAATGTCGCCAGGCCGACTAACTGGCAACTTCAGGCTTAAATAGTAGTCTCCTCATTAGAACAAGTGCGTGTCCCTAACATATGAGACAGGTGAAAACTAATGAGTCGCCGTGGTGACAAAACAAACAAGGAAGCGCAAACACGAACTAAAAGAGTCCAAAAACTAACAAAACATAATCCAGACCACAGAACATGACACAATCTGGCACATTAACATTTGATATGTCCATTAATGTGCATTAATGTACTATAACAAATAAATTGTACTCACCATCTATTAACAAGCTTATTGGTCTGTTTAGTAGGACAGGCCAAAGTTAGTAGTTTATAAATTATTTACTGTTCCTGTGCGGCCCGGTAGCAAATGCGTCCCGGACCGGTACCGGTCCCCGGACCGGTAGTTGGGGACCACTGATGTAGATCACAAGGAAGTCTTTTCCATTTAGAAAAAATATATAATAATATGACTGCCCTTTGTCACCGATTCTGTTCATAACTTTCATGGACAGAATTTCTAGGCGCAGTCAAGGCGTTGAGGGGATCCGGTTTGGTGGCTGCAGGATTAGGTCTCTGCTTTTTGCAGATGATGTGGTCCTGATGGCTTCATCTGGCCAGGATCTTCAGCTCTCACTGGATCGGTTCGCAGCCGAGTGTGAAGCGACTGGGATGAGAATCAGCACCTCCAAGTCCGAGTCCATGGTTCTCGCCCGGGAAAGGGTGGAGTGCCATCTCCGGGTTGGGGAGGAGACCCTGCCCCAAGTGGAGGTGTTCAAGTACCTCGGAGTCTTGTTCACGAGTGAGGGGAGAGTGGATGTTGAGATCGACAGGCGGATCGGTGCGGCGTCTTCAGTAATGCGGACGCTGTATCGATCCGTTGTGGTGAAGAAGGAGCTGAGCCGGAAGGCAAAGCTCTCAATTTACCGGTCGATCTATGGTCATGAGCTTTGGGTTATGACTGAAAAGGACAAGATCACGGGTACAAGAGGCCGAAATGAGTTTCCTCCACTGGGTGGCGGGTCTGTCCCTTCTGCTGCTCCTTCACATGGAGAGGAGCCAGATGAGGCGGTTCGGGCATCTGGTCAGGATCATCTATCATCTATTAACAAGCTTATTGGTCTGTTTAGTAGGACAGGCCAAAGTTAGTAGTTTATAAATGATTTACTGTTCCTGTGCGGCCCGGTAGCAAATGCGTCCCGGACCGGTGGTCCCTGGACCGGTAGTTGGGGACCACTGATGTAGATCACAAGGAAGTCTTTTCCATTTAGAAAAAATATATAATAATATGACTGCCCTTTGTCACCGATTCTGTTCATAACTTTTATGGACAGAATTTCTAGGCGTAGTCAAGGCGTTGAGGGGATCTGGTTTGGTGGCTGCAGGATTAGGTCTCTGCTTTTTGCAGATGATGTGGTCCTGATGGCTTCATCTGGCCAGGATCTTCAGCTCTCGCTGGATCGGTTCGCAGCCGAGTGTGAAGCGACTGGGATGAGAATCAGCACCTCCAAGTCCGAGTCCATGGTTCTCGCCCGGGAAAGGGTGGAGTGCCATCTCCGGGTTGGGGAGGAGACCCTGCCCCAAGTGGAGGAGTTCAAGTACCTCGGAGTCTTGTTCACGAGTGAGGGGAGAGTGGATGTTGAGATCGACAGGCGGATCGCGGTCCCCGGACCGGTAGTTGGGGACCACTGATGTAGATCACAAGGAAGTCTTTTCCATTTAGAAAAAATATATAATAATATGACTGCCCTTTGTCACCGATTCTGTTCATAACTTTTATGGACAGAATTTCTAGGCGCAGTCAGGGCGTTGAGGGGATCTGGTTTGGTGGCTGCAGGATTAGGTCTCTGCTTTTTGCAGATGATGTGGTCCTGATGGCTTCATATGGCCAGGATCTTCAGCTCTCACTGGATCGGTTCGCAGCCGAGTGTGAAGCGACTGGGATGAGAATCAGCACCTCCCTGTCCGAGTCCATGGTTCTCGCCCGGGAAAGGGTGTAGTGCCATCTCCGGGTTGGGGAGGAGACCCTGTCCCAAGTGGAGGAGTTCAAATACCTCGGAGTCTTGTTCACGAGTGAGGGGAGAGTGGATGTTGAGATCGACAGGCGGATCGGTGCGGCGTCTTCACTAATGCGGACGCTGTATCGATCCGTTGTGGTGAAGAAGGAGCTGAGCCGGAAGGCAAAGCTCTCAATTTACCGGTCGATCTATGGTCATGAGCTTTGGGTTATGACTGAAAAGGACAAGATCACGGGTACAAGAGGCCGAAATGAGTTTCCTCCACTGGGTGGCGGGTCTGTCCCTTCCGCTGCTCCTTCACACAAAGAGGAGCCAGATGAGGTGGTTCGGGCATCTGGTCAGGATGCCACCCGAACGCCTCCCTAGGGAGGTGTTTAGGGCACATCCGACCGGTAGGAGACCCAGGACACGTTGGGAAGACTAGGTCTCCCGGCTGGCCTGGGAACGCCTCGGGATCCCCCGGGAGGAGCTGGACCAAGTGGCTGGGGAGAGGGAAGTCTGGGCTTCCTTGCTTAGGCTGCTGCCCCCGCGACCCGACCTCGGATAAGCGGAAGAAGATGGATGGATGGACGGATGGATGACTCCTTTAATGCGCCCTATAATCCGGTGCGCCTAATATATGAAAAAAGATAGAAAACATACCATGCATTATAAGGCAGGTGCGGAAAATACGGTAAACAAAACAAAAATGTGAGGAGTATCAATGAACTTCTTTAATCTCTGTGTGAAAACAAAGTTGCTTTAAGCTCCCAGGGAATCAAAGCCAAGCATTAATTGTCACACAATTAGGCTGAACAAAAGGCAAATGTTGGCAAAGAGAGGAGGTAATGATTAGTCTGGCGTCAATAAGCCTTCAGGGCTGCCTCTCAAGCGCGGCACGTCCGTCTCCTGACTCTGAGTAGGTGTGCAGGATGCTGAGGGCGTGTGAGTCATCCTCGAGTTATATTTAGTTAAGTTCAGGATGCTTGACCAGGTTCTCTTTGCCTGCCGTCCAGAGGCTCCATCACTGCTGGCCTCTCTCACGCTACTTCAGCCACGATGGTTGTAACGCTTCCTGCTGCTGCCGCGTACTCTTCACTCGCTGCACATTCTCTTTCGGTGCGAGCTTGTGCGTGAGCCGGACACCCCCCTGCGGGGCAAACATTTGCAGGTGGACACGCACCTGGGCTGCATGTGAAGTCATGTGCTCCACGCCGTACATGCCGGATGTCCTGGAGTATTGTTGGAATAATTATGTGTACGTTATCACCAGAGGTGGGTAGAGTAGCCAGAAATTGTACTCAAGTAAGAGTACTGTTACTTTAGAGATTTATTACTCAAGTAAAAGTAAGGAGTAGTCACCCAAATATTTACTTGAGTAAAAGTAAAAAGTATGTTGTGAAAAAACTACTCAAGTACTGAGTAACTGATGAGTAACATACACACTCATATCATAAATATATATATATATATATATATATATATATATATTGTATATATATGTATATATATATATATATATATATACACATACATACATACATACATATACATAGATATATACAGTTTATTATTTATATGTATTTATTTTGCTGTTTTTGTTTACATGTTGAAGGTGTTTTAATGAATATACATGCATGTTTAACATATATATTCCTTTCTTTCATGAAGACTAGAATATAAGTTGGTGTATTACCTGATTCTGATGACTTGCGTTGATTGTAATCAGACAGTAGTGATGATAACGTCCACGTTTTCAAATGGAGGAGAAGAAAAGTTCCTTCTTTCTGTCTAATACCACATGAAAGTGGTTGGTTTTTGGCATCTTATTTGTCCAGCTTCCATATTTGTTTTTATACACTTTACAAGAAATATATTGGCGTCAAACTCCATAGCTTGCTAGCTTGTTTGCGCCGGCTTTCGGAGACTCTTGTTTTGAAAGCGCAGGCGCGATGGAGCGGCACTTTTATTGTGAAGACAGGAACGTCCTCATGTGCGGTCAGTCTTTAGGCTTTGGACGGGATGTACGGTGGAAATAAAAAAGTATATTTTTTCCTGCACACTTTTGATTGATTGATTGGAACTTTTATTATTAGATTGCACAGTACAGTACATATTCCGTACAATTGACCACTAAATGGTAACACCCCAATAAGTTTTTCAACTTGTTTAAGTCAGGTCATGTGACCACCTGGCTCTGTTTGATTGGTCCAACGTCACCAGAGACTGCATCTGATTGGTGGAACGAAGTGAAACGTCACCAGTAAGGCAGGCACTTTGAAGGTCTCTCTGACAGACCAAAACAAACAAAGCGTGCATTAACAGATCGATAAAAATTAGTAGCGAGTAGCGAGCTGAATGTAGATAAAAGTAGCGGAGTAAAAGTAGCGTTCCTTCTCTATGAATATACTTAAGTAAACGTAAAAGTATGTTGCATTAAAACTACTCTTAGAAGTACAATTTATCCCAAAAGTTACTCAAGTAGATGTAACGGAGTAAATGTAGCGCGTTACTACCCACCTCTGGTTATCACACAACTCTTATCCTTAAAGGCCGTTGCTATAGTTATTATCAATTGTGCTGAAGTTGTACTTTTCTATCTGTGCAAAGGGACAACAAGTCGTCTCGTATCAGTGTTTGTGTCCAGACCTGGCCTGCTGACTGCCAAGGGCGAACATCGAGTACCGTGACGCAGACAAAGCAGAGACAGGGCGATATCACGAGTGTCAGCACAATTGCATTTCTGAACAATCATATATTGTGTCTAACTGGGGCTGCTGAAATGACCCCCCCTTCCTTCAGAAGCAGCCTCAGTGATGTACCGTATTTTCCGCACTATAAGGCGCACCTAAAAACCACAAATTTTCTCAAAAGCTGACAGTGCGCCTTATAACCCGGTGCGCTTTATATATGGATTAATATTAAGATTCATTTTCATAAAGTTTCGGTCTCGCAACTACGGTAAACAGCCGCCATCTTTTTTCCCCGTAGAAGAGGAAGTGCTTCTTCTTCTACGCAAGCAACCGCCAAGGTAAGCACCCGCCCCCATAGAACAGGAAGCGCTTCTTCTTCTACTGTAAGCAACCACCCGCCCGCGTAGAAGAAGAAGAAGCGCGCGGATATTACCGGTACGTTTCATTTCCTTTGTGTGTTTACATCTGTAAAGACCACAAAATGGCTCCTACTAAGCGACAGGGATCCGGTTCATGAAAAGACGCAATCTCTCCATCCGCACACGGACTACTATTTCACAGCAACTGCCTAAAGACTTTCAAGAAAAGCTGGCTACTTTCCGTGCATATTGTAAAAACAAGATAGCTGAAAAAAAGATCCGGCCAGAGAACATTATCAACATGGACGAGGTTCCACTGACTTTTGATATTCCTGTGAACCGCACTGTGGATACAACGGGAGCACGTACGGTGAATATTCGCACCACAGGGAATGAGAAGTCATCCTTCACTGTGGTTCTAGCTTGCCATGCTAATGGCCAGAAACTTCCACCCATGGTGATATTCAAAAGGAAGACCTTGCCAAAAGAGACCTTTCCAGCCGGCGTCATCATAAAAGCTAACTCGAAGGGATGGATGGATGAAGAAAAGATGAGCGAGTGGTTAAGGTAAGTTTACGCGAAGAGGCCGGGTGGCTTTTTTCACGCAGCTCCGTCCATGTTGATATACGACTCCGTGCGCGCCCACATCACGCTGGTTTTTAATATATTATTAAAGTTTGACTGACCTATCTGACTGTTTTTTTGACATTCCTTTAGCGCAGTTAGATGCGGCTTATAACACGGGGCGTCTTATAGGTGGACAAAGTTTTGAAATATGCCGTTCATTGAAGGCGCGGCTTATAACCCAGGGCGGCTTATGGTGCGGAAAATACGGTAACCAAATAAATAGAGGAGCACGTGGGACTGTACCTTAGAGCGTGGTGGGAGATTGTAACTGAGTGTGCAGCCCCAAACGTCTCGCCTCATTGAGCTAAATTGAACTCTGTCGCTGCCTGATTCCTTGCTTCTTGTCTGTTTAATAAATGTCATCAGTGTTTGAACCTGACAAGTATGAGTTGGCATGTGACTATTAACTGTGTTTTACTCTAAACTGTGATTAAAAACGTGCAGGACCGGTACTTTTCAGAGTTGGTATAGTACCAAGTATGATTACTTGCTAGTACTATACTATGCTAGTACGGGTATACCGTACAACCCTAATTCCGTGTATAACAATTCTGTGTAAAACAAAGTTCAGTGTATAAAAATTCAGTTTAAAGTAAATCAGTTGCTGAAAATCCCAGCCGAGTGTGAAGCGACTGGGATGAGAATCAGCACCTCCAAGTCCGAGTCCATGGTTCTCGCCCGGAAAAGGGTGGAGTGCCATCTCCGGGTTGGGGAGGAGACCCTGCCCCAAGTGGAGGAGTTCAAGTACCTCGGAGTCTTGTTCACGAGTGAGGGAAGAGTGGATGGTGAGATCGACAGGCAGATCGGTGCGGCATCTTCAGTAATGCGGACGCTGTATCGATCCGTTGTGGTGAAGAAGGAGCTGAGCCGGAAGGCAAAGCTCTCAATTTACCGGTCGATCTACGTTCCCATCCTCACCTATGGTCATGAGCTTTGGGTTATGACCAAAAGGACAAAATCACGGGTACAAGCGCCCCAAATGAGTTAACCCTAACCCTGGTCAGGATGCCACCCGAGCACCTCCCTAGGGAGGTGTTTAGGGCACGTTCGACCGGTAAGAGGCCGCGGGGAAGACCCAGGACACGTTGGGAAGACTATGTCTCCCGGCTGGCCTGGGAACACCTCGGGGTCCCACAGGAAGAGCTGGACGAAGTGGCTGGGGAGAGGGAAGCCTGGGCTTCCCTGCTTAGGCTGCTGCCCCCGCGACCCGACCTCAGATAAGCGGAAGAAGATGGATGGACGGATGGATGGATGGCGTTGCTGAAAAAATGAGTGTCAAAGAAATTGCTGCTTCAAAAAGCAAGACTCACTTTTGGTGAATCAAGACTGAAGCAATCGATCTTGTCTCAGAAGCAGCCAATGAGGTGTCAAGTTTGAAGTCATGTGACACGAGTCTTGCAAAACAGCATACAAAAAAGCAGTTAAGTGGGCTGCCTGGACGTACTACAACATAATAAACAATTCAATGCGGCCCGCTGGATGTTTTCAAACTATAGAAATGATTCCAATCGTTAGAGTCTGCACTTTTTAATGACATACTAATTACTACATTTCAGTTAAACTGACTGTCATACCCAATGTGGCCAGCAGATGGTGCTGGATAATGATGTTCAGGAAACAGGCTTGTAGGGATGAACTAGCCTCTGTGTTTTTCCTGACCTAACTTTTATTCCGCTCTACCCCGGTATTGAGCACTGTATAACGGAAAACAACAGAAACCCTGACTATATATATATATATATATATATATATATATATATATATATATATATATATATATATATATATATATATATATATATATATATATATATATATATTTATATGTATATATATAAGTATGTATATATATATATATATATATTAGAGATGCGCGGATAGGCAATTATTTCATCCGCAACCGCATCAGAAAGTCGTCAACCATCCGCAATCCACCCGATCTAACATTTGATCAGAACCGCATCCGCCCGCCATCCGCCCGTTGTTATATATCTAATATAGACGATGCAAGGCATTAGTGAGGTTATAAAGCTTTTGCCTGTTAAAGAAAGGAGACTGATCCAATGCAGCACAGACATTCGCGTGCCACGCTGTCACGACCCAGACGCACACCAGTGCGCAATCATATGGGAGCCGCGCTGAGCGCACCTCCAAGCGCATCTCGCTGCAGGCGACGGCCGGGTATATGGGCCCGACGCTCCAGCGCCATCCATTTTCAGGGCTAGTTGATTCAACAGGTGGGTTGTTACACACTCCTTAGCGGGTTCCGACTTCCATGGCCACCGTCCTGCTGTCTATATCAACCAGGGTGAGCCCCACCCCTTTCGTGAGCGCACTGCGCGCGGAGTGACCCCTGTTACGCGCCCCCGGCAACAGGGGTGGCGGGCAGGTAAGCTGCACGGGCGGAGCGCGCGGAGTGACCCCTGTTACGAGCCCCCGGCCACGGGGGTGGCGGGCAGGTAAGCTGCTTACCTGCTGCGCATGACGCCGGCCGCGGCGAAGGCGGACGAGGCGGGGTGTCGGTGCGGTGGGCGCGGTGGTGACCCTGGACGTGCGTCGGGCCCTTCTCGCGGATCACCTCAGCTACGGCTCCCGGTGGGGCCCTCTCGGGGGAAGGGGCCTCGGTCCCGGACCCCGGCGAGGCGTCACTTCTCCGCTCCGTAAAAGTGTCCATCTCTTTTTTCTTTTTTTCTTCTGTTGTGGCATATGCAGCAGGTGCCTGCTCGTTTTTCGTATGTGGGTAACAACATTTAACTATGTATATATATTTCCGAATTGGTTTAACTGCCACCCGCCTGAATCTATTTAAAATCTAATTTTTTTTTAACCATCCAACCCGACCCGACCCGCGGATAAAATCTAATTTTTTAAAATTTCATCCGCCCGATCCGCGGATAATCCGCGGACTCCGCGGTTGTGCCCGCAAACCGCGCATCTCTAATATATATATATATATATATATATATATATATATATATACATACATATAGACCAACATTATCACAATTTCAGAAGGGTTAAAACCATTAAAAATCAGTTCCCAGTGGCTTATTTTATTTTTCGAAGTTTTTTTCAAAATTTTACCCATCACGCAATATCCCTAAAAAAAGCTTCAAAGTGCCTGATTTTAACCATCGTTATATACACCCGTCCATTTTCCTGTGACGTCACATAGTGATGCCAACACAAACAAACATGGCGGATAGAACAGCAAGCTATAGCGACATTAGCTCGGATTCAGACTCGGATTTCAGCGGCTTAAGCGATTCAACAGATTACGCATGTATTGAAACGGATGGTTGTAGTGTGGAGGCAGGTAGCGAAAACGAAATTGAAGAAGAAACTGAAGCTATTGAGCCATATCGGTTTGAACCGTATGCAAGCGAAACCGACGAAAACGACACGACAGCCAGCGACACGGGAGAAAGCGAGGACGAATTCGGCGATCGCCTTCTAACCAACGATTGGTATGTGTTTGTTTGGCATTAAAGGAAACTAACAACTATGAACTAGGTTTACAGCATATGAAATACATTTGGCAACAACATGCACTTTGAGAGTGCAGACAGCCCAGTTTTCATCAATTAATATATTCTGTAGACATACCCTCATCCGCGCTCTTTTCTTGAAAGCTGATTTGTCCAGTTTTGGAGTTGATGTCAGCAGGCCAGGGAAGCTAGGGTCGATATTCTTCTCTTGATCATCTTCGGTGGCATAAGGGACGGTGTGAGCCAAGACATCCAGGGGGTTTAGCTCGCTCGTCTGCGGGAACAAACTGCCGCCATTGCTTGCCGTGCTAGCGAGGTCCTTTGTCCTATATATACAAATACTTCATTTGCTACATGCTAGTTGTCTTTAGCAACACAACACTTGGTTACTACATGCTAGCTGTATAAAGAACACATTGTCGCTACATGCTAGCAGTGTTTATCAACACAACATGTTACGAGCTGGCTGTATTGATCATTTTGATTGATTGATTGAAACTTCTATTAGTAGATTGCACAGTACAGTAGGCTAGACTACTGCAACGCACTTCTTGTCGGGATCCCCAGCAAGAACATCCAGAAGCTGCAATACATACAGAATAGTGCTGCTAGGACATACTTGCCAACCTTGAGACCTCCGATTTCGGGAGATGGGGGGTGGAGGGTGGGGGGTGTGGTCGGGGGTGGGGCGGGGGCGTGGTTAAGATATATATATATATATATAAGAAATACTTGACTTTCAGTGAATTGTAGCTATATGTATTTTTTTAATTATATATATATATATATATATATATAAATAAATAAAATAAATACTTGAATTTCAGTGTTCATTTATTTACACGTATACACACACATAACACCCATCTACTCATTGTTGAGTTAAGGGTTGAATTGTCCATCCTTGTTCTATTCTCTGTCACTATTTCAGAACACACACATTATACAAATATACATTATAAAATCCATAAGAAAACGGGAGCTCTAATTTGGGAGTCTGAATTAGGATCAGAAGTTCCTATGTAAACATTGCGCACTCACGTCGCCTTTTTGTATTGATTACTGCAGCTGTGCACTGGATTCATTCACAAATACAAACTACAACTCACAAACACTTTAGAGTTAGGCTCCACCATCAGAATGTGTACTTAAACTTATAAAGATCACATAGACAGGGGCGCCGCTAGGGATTTTGGGCCCCGTGAAAAGAATCTTTACAGGGCCCCCAACACAGTGTCATTATTTTTTCTGTATTATAATTTCATCATCATTAGGGGCCTCTCTGGGCCCCCCTCCATCATGGGCCCCTAGAATCCGTCTCCTTTACCCCCCCTTTTCGGCGCCCCTGCACATGGATATTATTCAGTGAGTTGATTCACCAAAACTAACCTGTTATACAGGAGGAAAAAGCACACAGGACGTTTCAATTGTTCACAGACTGGTCGCGCTCATCAGAATGACAAGACACTTCCGGTCTGCAGGTGATAGCATTCAATTGGGAAGAAACGCCCTACTGCCCCCTACTGACCAATGTGAATACTGATAAATGTGGAATGACAGCTCCAAAACGAATTCAAACCACAAAATAAAATAAATAAATAAACACAAAAATGTGACACATTATGGGTGGGTCACATATGCATGTACAGTAGATGGCAGTATTGTCCTGTTTAAAAGTGTCACAACATTGCTGTTTACGGCAGACGAACTGCTTTACGGTAGACGAAAACTTGACTGCTGTTGTTGTCTGTTGTTACCGCGCTGGGAGGACGTTAATGAAACTGCCTAACAATAAACCCACAAAAGAAACCAAGAACTCGCCCTAAATCATTAGCTGTTTATATTGTGGGAAAGCGGACGTGTGAACAGGCTGTCAACACGTCACTCAGGTCCGCATGGATCTGGAGGGGGCGTGGCCTCCAGCTCCGCCTGAATTTCGGGAGATTTTCGGGAGAAAATTTTGTCCCGGGAGGTTTTCGGGAGAGGCGCTGAATTTCGGGAGTCTCCCGGAAAATCCGGGGAGGGTTGGCAAGTATGTGCTAGGATCTTGATGGGAGTGCGGAAATATGACCATATCCCACCAGTTCTCAAATCCCTTCACTCACTTCCTGTTCCACTCAGGATGGAATTCAAAGTCTCCCTATTAACCCACCAGTGCCTCCATGGAAATGCCCCCCCCTGTACCTCAAAGAACTGCTCAACCCCAAATCCTCCACACGACACCTCCGCTCCGGACAGGCTAACCTCCTCCAACCTCACAAAGCTACGAACAATCTAGCTACGAACAGCCTGTGAAACGCTCTCCCTGACCACCTGAGGGCACCACAGACTGTGGATGCTTTTAAAAAAAGGCTTAAAAACCCTTCTTTTTTTTTTTTAAAAAAAGCATTTTTTTAGATATATGCATACTAGTTTGAGCTACTTGGCTCTTTCAGTTTTTTTATTTATTTATTTTTTATTATCTTTTTATTTTTTTTATTTTTTTTTTTAATACACTGTAGCACTTTGAGGTAGTTTACTCAATGCAAAGTGATTTTTACGAATAAACCCTATTATTATTATTACAGTACATATTCCTCTCTTTAAAAAGGGGAACCGGAGGGTGTGTTCTAACTATCGTGGGATCACACTCCTCAGCCTTCCCGGTAAGGTCTATTCAGGTGTACTGGAGAGGAGGCTACACCGGATAGTCGAACCTCGGATTCAGGAGGAACAGTGTGGTTTTCGTCCTGGTCGTGGAACTGTGGACCAGCTCTATACTCTGGGCAGGGTCCTTGAGGGTGCATGGGCGTTTGCCCAACCAGTCTACATGTGCTTTGTGGACTTGGAGAAGGCATTCGACCGTGTCCCTCGGGAAGTCCTGTGGGGAGTGCTCAGAGAGTATGGGGTTTCGGACTGTCTGATTGTGGCGGTCCGCTCCCTGTATGATCAGTGTCAGAGCTTGGTCCGCATTGCCGGCAGTAAGTCGGACACGTTTCCGGTGAGGGTTGGACTCCGCCAAGGCTGCCCTTTGTCACCGATTCTGTTCATAACTTTTATGGACAGAATTTCTAGGCGCAGTCAAGGCGTTGAGGGGATCCGGTTTGGTGGCTGCAGGATTAGGTCTCTGCTTTTTGCAGATGATTTGGTCCTGATGGCTTCATCTGGCCAGGATCTTCAGCTCTCACTGGATCGGTTCGCAGCTGAGTGTGAAGCGACTGGGATGAGAATCAGCACCTCCAAGTCCGAGTCAATGGTTCTCGCCCGGAAAAGGGTGGAGTGCCATCTCCGGGTTGGGGAGGAGATCTTGCCCCAAGTGGAGGAGTTCAAGTACCTCGGAGTCTTGTTCACGAGTGAGGGAAGAGTGGATCGTGAGATCGACAGGCGGATCGGTGCGGCGTCTTCAGTAATGCGGACGCTGTATCGATCCGTTGTGGTGAAGAAGGAGCTGAGCCGGAAGGCAAAGCTCTCAATTTACCGGTCGATCTACGTTCCCATCCTCACCTATGGTCATGAGCTTTGGGTTATGACCGAAAGGACAAGATCACGGGTACAAGCGGCCGAAATGAGTTTCCTCCGCCGGGTGGCGGGGCTCTCCCTTAGAGATAGGGTGAGAAGCTCTGTCATCCGGGGGGAGCTTAAAGTAAAGCCGCTGCTCCTCCACATCGAGAGGAGGCAGATGAGGTGGTTCGGGCATCTGGTCAGGATGCCACGCCTCCCTAAGGAGGTGTTTAGGGCATGTCCGACCGGTAGGAGGCCACGGGGAAGACCCAGGACACGTTGGGAAGACTATGTCTCCCGGCTGGCCTGGGAACGCCTCGGGATCCCCCGGGAGGAGCTGGACGAAGTGGCTGGGGAGAGGGAAGTCTGGGCTTCCCTGCTTAGGCTGCTGCCCCCGCGACCCGACCTCGGATACGCGGAAGAAGATGGATGGATGGATGGATTCCGTACAATTGACCACTAAATGGTAACACCCCAATAAGTTTTTCAACCAATTCATGGTAGTAAAATGTGGTAATCACAACACATTGTTTCTACATGCTCACCGTGTTTATCAACACAATATATTATTGCAAAAACACAACACATTGTGCTGCATGCATGCTATGTTTATCAACAGAACATGTTGTCGCTACATGCTGGTTAGCTACGCTTATCCCAGGGTGAAGTCAACAATGTTGGCCCAGTGTGCGGCCCGGAGAGTGAGGTATAAATACCCACAACTGTAGGAGGGTGTGAGCTTTAGCACAAAGCATGAAGTTATCGCCACAGAGGGAGTGAGAAAAGAAAGTGTTGCAGTAATTTGTACATCAGCAGGAAGACATTCAGATAGGTTTTAGTATCATTTTCGTTAGGGTTTAACAAAGCACTGTGACCACGGTTCCGTACTTTAGTTCTGTAAGGTAGAAAACTGCAACACGTAAAAGTGATCGACTTTAGCATAAATAACTTTATTCAATTCTTTAAGAAAGTAAACAAACAACTGCAATCTGTGAGCTAGAAAAAATAATATTAGTGTGTACATTCCTTCACGCCTTAAGAGCTGTGCTGGACAATGACTTGGCTTTTAGCTCATTGTGTAGCTGCTTGACTATACACGCTGGTATTGGAGATTTGTGGGCCTGTGTTAGAAGTCAATCAATCAATCAATCAAAGTTCATTTATATAGTCCTTAACCACAAGTGTCTCAAAGGGCTGCACAAGCCATAACAACATCCTCGGCTCAGATCCCACATCAGGGCAAGAAAAAACTCGACCCAATGGGATACAATGAGAAACCTTGGAGGGGGACCGCAGATGTGGTGACCCCCGCCCTTGGGCGACCGATGCAATAAATGTGGAGTGGATCTAGTTAATAGTGTGAGAGTCCAGTCCATAGTGGATCTAGTTAATAGTGTGAATGTCCAGTCCATAGTGGATCTAGTTAATAGTGTGAGAGTCCAGTCCATAGTGGATCTAACATAATATTGTGAGAGTCCAGTCCATAGTGGATCTAACATTATAGTGAGAGTCCAGTCCATAGTGGATCTAACATAATAGTGTGAGAGTCCAGTCCATAGTGGATCTAACATAATAGTGTGAGAGTACAGTCCATAGTGGATCTAACATTATAGTGAGAGTCCAGTCCATAGTGGATCTAACATAATAGTGAGAGTCCAGTCCATAGTGGATATATAACATAATAGTGAGAGTCAACAGTCCATAGTGGATCTAACATAATAGTGAGAGTCCAGTCCATAGTGGATCTAACATAATAGTGTGAGAGTCCAGTCCATAGTGGATCTAACATAATAGTGAGAGTCCAGTCCATAGTGGATCTAACATAATAGTGTGAGAGTCCAGTCCATAGTGGATCTAACATAATAGTGAGAGTCCAGTCCATAGTGGATCTAACTAATAGTGTGAGAGTCAAGTCCATAGTGGATCTAACATAATAGTGAGAGTCCAGTCCATAGTGGATCTAACATAATAGTGAGAGTCCAGTCCATAGTGGGTCTAACATAATAGTGAGAGTCCAGTCCATAGAGGATCTAACATAATAGTGAGAGTCCAGTCCATAGTGGATCTAACATAATAGTGAGAGTCCAGTCCATAGTGGATCTAACATAATAGTGAGAGTCCAGTCCATAATGGATCTAACATAATAGTGTGAGAGTCCAGTCCATAGTGGATCTAACATAATATTGTGAGAGTCCAGTCCATAGTGGATCTAACATAATAGTGAGAGTCCAGTCCATAGTGGATCTAACATAATAGTGTGAGAGTCCAGTCCATAGTGGATCTAACATAATAGTGTGAGAGTCCAGTCCATAGTGGATCTAACATAATAGTGAGAGTCCAGTCCATAGTGGATCTAACATAATAGTGAGAGTCCAGTCCATAGTGGATCTAACATAATAGTGAGAGTCCAGTCCATAGTGGATCTAACATAATAGTGTGAGAGTACAGTCCATAGTGGATCTAACATAATAGTGTGAGAGTCCAGTCCATAGTGGATCTAACATAATAGTGTGAGAGTCCAGTCCATAGTGGATCTAACATAATAGTGAGAGTCCAGTCCATAGTGGATCTAACATAATAGTGAGAGTCCAGTCCATAGTGGATCTAACATAATAGTGAGAGTCCAGTCCATAGTGGATCTAACATAATAGTGTGAGAGTCCAGTCCATAGTGGATCTAACATAATAGTGAGAGTCCAGTCCATAGTGGATCTAACATAATAGTGAGAGTCCAGTCCATAGTGGATCTAACATAATAGTGTGAGAGTCCAGTCCATAGTGGATCTAACATAATAGTGTGAGAGTCCAGTCCATAGTGGATCTAACATAATAGTGTGAGAGTCCAGTCCATAGTGGATCTAACATAATAGTGAGAGTCCAGTCCACAGTGGGGCCAGCAGGAGATCATCTTGAGTGAAGACAGGTCAGCAGCGCAGAGACGTCCCCAACTGATGCACAGATGAGTGGTCCACCCCGGGTCCTGACTTTGAACAGCTAGCGCGTCATCTGTGGTCACCGAATAACAGGGCAGAGCAGAAAAGGGGGGGGGGGGGGGCTCGTGGTCGGGGGGGCGTGGTTAAGAGGGGAGGAGTATATTTACAGCTAGAATTCACCAAGTCAAGTATTTCATATATATATATAAGAAATACTTGACATTCAGTGAATTCTAGCTATATATATATATATATATATATATATATATATATATATATATCAGAGAGGGTGTTCAGCATGGTTAGAAAAATAGTGACAGAATAGAACAAGGATGGAAATTCAAGTTTTTCTCTTATTTATATATATATATATATATATATATATATATATATATATATATATGAAATACTTGAGTATATATATATATATATATATATATATATATATATATATATATATATATATATATAAATAAGAGAAATACTTGAATTTCAGTGTTCATTTATTTACACGTATACACACACATAACACTCATCTACTCATTGTTGAGTTAAGGGTTGAATTGTCCATCCTTGTTCTATTCTGTCACTATTTTTCTAACCATGCTGAACACCCTCTCTGATGATGCATTCTGCTTCGTCTCCTTGCTGTGTGCGCAGTTGTGCACTGCACTCTCTAAAAGCCGTAGATGTTATTGTCACATATGCATGTCCAGTAGATGGCAGTATTGTCCTGTTTAAGAGTGTCACAACATTGCTGTTTACGGCAGATCAACTGCTTTACGGTGGACGAAAACGTGACTGCTGTTGTTGTGTGTTGTTACCGCGCTGGGAGGACGTTAATGAAACTGCCTAACAATAAAACCCACATAAGAAACCAAGAACTCGCCCTCCATCATTCTACAGTTATAACGTCATTGGGCAGGCACGCTGTTTATATCGTGGGAAAGCGGACGTGAAAACAGGCTGTCGACACGTCACTCAGGTCCGCCTGAATTTCGGGAGATTTTCGGGAGAAAATTTGTCCCGGGAGGTTTTCGGGAGAGGCGCTGAATTTCGGGAGTCTCCCCGGAAAATCCGGGAGGGTTGGCAAGTATGGCTTTGGAAGCAAATTGTGCTCACGCTTGACGTTTATTTGCCTTTTTGCCTCTTATGCTGACTACTCGGTCGTGAACTTTGATGCAGTTTTTGCTCTGTTATCATTTCAGCGAGTCGCTGGAGAACTATATTTTTCTCAAAAGGTCTATTGTGGTTTGAGAATAATGAAATCTATGATAAACAACTACTCAGATGCTGGCTGGCTGCATTTGTTCTCCACATTAAAAAAGTCCATCATTGGCATCAAATAAGTGCATTGATATTTCACCATAAACCCTTTGGTGTGAACAGATGCTCCTGAAAGCCTCTCCTCCACAGGGCAGAGGCCTAAAATCGTTAAAGACCAGTCTTAACTGACACGACGACCTACTGTAGTCTTCGTTCGTGCCATTTCATCTCTCGAAGGGAAGAGTGCGGACATCTTTTATAGACTCGCCATGCATATTTCAAGACGCTGCATTTGGGGTGCCCATAAATAGCGGCGGCACTTGAATAATTGACAAAGCATTTGCTGAAGACGTATAAATAGGCGCGCGTGTTCAGCAAGGCGGCCGGATGTCTCCCACTCTCTGGTGAAAGTAACGCATTAGAAGCGTTGCGTGTTTACCTGGCAACTGACGTCGCATCACTTCCTGTTTTTTGCATTACATGCTGCTAGCCCCGCCCCTCTTCAGGAGCCCGAATGGATCACGACGGCTCCCGTCCTCACCGCCGCCCTTAAACAGTCTGTCACTAGAAATGTAATTATTTTATTTAACACTTTTTTTTTTTTTTTTGTCACTCTCTCACATGAGAGCTGCTAACTCCTCCTCTTCCTCGGCGCTGGTATGTGATTATGCCTTCTAATAAATGGCTCTAAATGTAGAGCTGAGAGTACTCTTTTTATGCAAGGGTAACTTTTTAATGATGGTCTCTGTCCTCGGAGTCCGTTTTTAAGCACCAAAAGTGATCAAAATCTATCACCGATCGCACTTGTTTGATACTTTTCGTGACATTGTGTACAAACCCCGTTTCCATATCAAGGTTCAAGGTTCAAGGTTCAACTTTATTGTCCCCGCGGGGAAATTTGTCTAGGGGTTGCTTTCTTAACATTAACAAGCGATTTGGATGTCAAGAGACGGGGAGCGAACCTGCAACCCTCAGGTTTCTGGCACGGCCGCTCTACCCACTACGCCATACCGCCCCCCCCAAGTAATAAGTAGTAAGCATCCCGTCTCTGGCTTCCCTCCTGCGTACTTGCTCTCTCTCTCTGTGCCTTCCCTGTGCCTGTGTCTCGTGTCCTCTGTGTTCCCCGCAGTGTTTTTCCCCCGTTTCCCGTGATCGAGATGTGTGCCTCGACTTCCCTCCGGGTTCCGGACTGCCTCCCTCGATCCTCGACCCCTGCTTGGACACGGACCTCGCTACTTCTCTCCAGCCCCCCCGACCGCCTTCTTGCCCACGGACTGTCTTCTCGCCTTGCCCCTTTGGTCTGACGAAGGATTCATGCAACACACTTACAAACGACTCTGGTAACATTGACATTGTTAATTCTACACATCGTCTTGCACCATTCACATTTAGTAGCATACACACTCCACCACTTCATCATGATGGAGTTCAATAAACATATTGAACTGATCCCTGCCGTTGTGTCGTCTCCTTCCCCCGTCGTACGTAACAATGAGAGCGACAACTAACATTATTACTGTGGACGACACCTTGCAGGGTGGGTTCTCCTGGGACCGACAGAACTTCTTGAGCCCGGGATACAGGTTTGATCAAGTCTTTATTGTTATACACCCCAGTGTTCAGGACGGGGTTGCCAGCTGGGTCCGTGCTTCCTCTTTCGAGTCTCTCGTGTGCGTGTGTCATCTGCTCTCATCAACGCCCTCCCCTTATGGCCTCGGACGCTGCTGATAAAGGCGACAGGTGATTAGATAACCGGCCCCAGCTGGGCAATCTACTCACATGCCAGCCATACACACTCCCTTCCCGCAGGAGGTGCGCCGACCACGCCCCCCTCCACAATTACATTTTCACATCATGCTAGGTTAGCTGAAGAAAAATAATACAATCAAACCTATAGCTCCAATGTCTATGCTCAATGCCAGAGCTTAATTGTATGATGTTTCTCATTTACTTAGTGGAGGCATATCAAGGTCAAGGTTCAACTTTATTGTCCCCGCGGGGAAATTTGTCTTGGGCACAGTGCATCATTGCTTTCCTAACATACCCAAAAACAACAGAACAAAAACACAAGCACAGACACAACCACAACCATACAACTAACATTTAAACATCAGAACATGGAGCTTGATAGACATAGGTGGCACTTTGATGTAGGCATAAAATCTACAGTATGGAGATAAAGATAAAGTACCAATGTGCATTGCACTAGAGCTCATGGATAAAGTGCTGTGTGCTAAAGTGCTTAGTTCTAAAGTGCTATGTGCTAAAGTGCTATGTGCTAAAAAAGTGCTAACCTATGTATTAAAATTCTATTGCACATTGTTGGTCAGCTTAATGGAGGCTGGAACAAATGATAATTTAAGGCGGTTAGATTTGCATAGTGGGACCCGGAGTCTTCTCCCTGATGGCAACGACTTTTTATTGTCAATATCGGCTGCTGAGTTCGTTTTTTTCATGATTTCAGCTGAAAAAAATGTGCCTTGGCTCAAAAAAAGGTTGACAAACACTGGCCTAAGTACTCTTTGAGCACATTCCGCAATACTTTGGTCACTACAACAATATCCTTACACAGAATCAAATAACAAATTGATCCATGTGTGTTCTCTTATTAAGGGATTTCACAACTGTTCTACAGTCTTTCTGTTTATCTGTTTATCTAACCTATGTATTAAAATTCTATTGCACATTGTTGGTCAGCTTAATGGAGGCTGGGACAAATGATAATTTAAGGCGGTTAGATTTGCATAGTGGGACCCAGAGTCTTCTCCCTGATGGCAGGGTTCCATATTCAGGAAAGAGTGGGTGTTGTGAGTTGGAAATAATTTTCTTAGCTTTTTTCCTGCTCATAGATGCTCTGTATAGGCTCATATTCTTTCCTCCCTACGATTTTCATTGCCGTTTTATGCATGCCGGCCAGTTTGCTTTTTAGCTTAACGGTTAGGTTGCCAAACCATGAGGTGATCCCGTATCTAATGATGCTCTCTACAATGGCACGGTAGAAAATCATCATGATGTGGCTGCTTACGCCGTACAATCGTAATCTTCGCAAAAAAATATAGCCTCTGTTGCAGTCTATTGCACAGTTTATCAATATGTGTCTTCCAGCAGAGAAGATTATCAATATGAACCCCTAAATATTTATATGAGGATACCTGGGTGATTTCTGATGGTCAGTCACTTTCCTCGGATCCAAAACCATTTCCTGTGTCTTGGTCACATTTAAAATAAGATGGTTTGTGTCACACCACCTAATAAATAGGTCTATCTCGTCTTGGTACACAGAGGGGTCCGTATCCTTGTGTAGAAGGCTTAGGAGCACGGTATCGTCCGCAAATTTCACCATATAATTGTTAGGGTGCACAGTCCTACAATCATTGGTGTACAATGTAAATAGTGTTGGTGATACAACGCAACCCATATATGAGTTGGGAAATTGTGTTAGATGTAAATATAAACGGAATACAATGATTTGCAAATCCTTTTCAACCCATATTCAATTGAATGCGCTACAAAGACAACATATTTGATGTTCAAACTCATAAACTTTATTTTTTTTTGGCAAATAATAATTAACTTAGAATTTCCTGGCTGCAACACGTGCCAAAGTAGTTGGGAAAGGGCATGTTCACCACTGTGTTACATGGCCTTTCCTTTTAACAACACTCAGTAATCGTTTGGGAACTGAGGAGACACATTTTTGAAGCTTCTCAGGTGGAATTATTTCCCATTCTTGCTTGATGTACAGCTTAAGTTGTTCAACAGTCCGGGGGTCTCCGTTGTGCTATTTTAGGCTTCATAATGCGCCACACATTTTCAATGGGAGACAGGTCTGGACTACAGGCAGACCAGTCTAGTACCCGCACTCTTTTACTATGAAGCCACGTTGATGTAACACGTGGCTTGGCATTTTCTTGCTGAAATAAGCAGGGGCGTCCATGGTAACGTTGCTTGGATGGCAGCATATGTTGCTCCAAAACCTGTATGTACCTTTCAGCATTAATGGTGCCTTCACAGATGTGTAAGTTACCCATGTCTTGGGCACTAATACACCCCCATACCATCGCACATGCTGGCTTTTACACTTTGCGCCTATAACAATCCGGATGGTTCTTTTCCTCTTTGGTCCGGAGAACACGACGTCCACAGTTTCCAAAAACAATTTGAAATGTGGACTCATCAGACCACAGAACACTTTTACACTCTGTATCAGTCCATCTTAGATGAGCTCAGGCCCAGCGAAGCGTTTCTGGGTGTTGTTGATAAACGGTTTTCGCCTTGCATAGGAGAGTTTTAACTTGCACTTACAGATGTAGCGACCAGTTGTAGTTACTGACAGTGGTTTTCTGAAGTGTTCCTGAGCCCATGTGGTGATATCCTTTACACACGGATGTCGCTTGTTGATCCAGTACAGCCTGAGGGATCGAAGGTCAGGAGCTTGGCTGCTTACGTGCAGTGATTTCTCCAGATTCTCTGAACCCTTTGATGATATTACGGACCGTAGATGGTGAAATCCCTAAATTCCTTGCAATAGCTGCTTGAGAAAGGTTTTTCTTAAACTGTTCAACAATTTGCTCACGCATTTGTTGACAAAGTGGTGACCCTCGCCCCGTCCTTGTTTGTGAATGACTGAGCATTTCATGGAATCTACTTTTATACCCAATCATGGCACCCACCTGTTCCCAATTGGCCTGCACACCTGTGGGATGTTCCAAATAAGTGTTTGATGAGCATTCCTCAACTTTATCAGTATTTATTGCCACCTTTCCCAACTTCTTTGTCACGTGTTGCTGGCATCAAATTCTAAAGTTAATGATTATTTGCACAAAAAAAAAAAATGTTTATGAGTTTGAACATCAAATATGTTGTCTTTGTAGCATATTCAACTGAATATGGGTTGAAAATGATTTGCAAATCATTGTATTCCGTTTATATTTACATCTAGCACAATTTCCCAACTCATATGGAAACAGGGTTTGTAGGAAAAAGCTCCTTCCTCATGGATAATGCCACCTCTGACCCGCTCCTAGTTAGATGATCCCACCCTGCGTACAGTATATGCCTCCACTAAGTAAATGAGAAACATCATAAAATTAAGCTCTGGCATTGAGCATAGACATTGGAGCTATAGGTTTGATTGTATTGTTGTTCTTCAGCTAACCTAGCATGATGTGAAAATGTAATTGTGGAGGGGGGCGTGGTCGGCGCACCTCCTGCGGGAAGGGAGTGTGTATGGCTGGCATGTGAGTAGATTGCCCAGCTGGGGCTGGTTATCTAATCACCTGTCGCCTTTATCAGCAGCGTCCGAGAGACTCGAAAGAGGAAGCACGGACCCATCTGGCAACCCCGTCCTGAACACTGGGGTGTATAACAATAAAGACTTGATCAAACCTGTATCCCGGGCTCAAGAAGTTCTGTCGGTCCCAGGAGAACCCACCCTGCAAGGTGTCGTCCACAGTAATAATGTTAGTTGTCGCTCTCATTGTTACGTACGACGGGGGAAGGAGACGACACAACGGCAGGGATCAGTTCAATATGTTTATTGAACTCCATCATGATGAAGTGGTGGAGTGTGTTTGCTACTAAATGTGAATGGTGCAAGACGATGTGTAGAATTAACAATGTCAATGTTACCAGAGTCGTTTGTAAGTGTGTTGCATGAATCCTTCGTCAGACCAAAAGGGCAAGGCGAGAAGACAGTCCGTGGGCAAGAAGGCGGTCGGGGGGGCTGGAGAGAAGTAGCGAGGTCCGTGTCCAAGCAGGGGTCGAGGATCGAGGGAGGCAGTCCGGACCCCGGAGGGAAGTCGAGGCACACATCTCGATCACGGGAACCGGGGGAAAAAACACTGCGGGGAACACAGAGGACACGAGACACAGGCACAGGGAAGGCACAGAGAGAGAGAGCAAGTACGCAGGAGGGAAGCCAGAGACGGGATGCTTACTACTTATTACTTGGGGGGGGCGGTATGGCGTAGTGGGTAGAGCGGCCGTGCCAGAAACCTGAGGGTTGCAGGTTCGCTCCCCGTCTCTTGACATCCAAATCGCTGCCGTTGTGTCCTTGGGCAGGACACTTCACCCTTGCCCCCGGTGCCGCTCACACTGGTGAATGAATGATGAATGAATGATGTGGTAGTAGGCGCAAACTGGCACCCTCGCTTCTGTCAGTCTACTCCAGGGCAGCTGTGGCTAAAAATGTAGCTTACCACCACCAGGCGTGAATGAATGATGGGTTCCCACTTCTCTGTGAGCGCTTTGAGTATCTAATAATAGAAAAGCGCGATATGAAATCTACTCTACGAGGAGTGAACTACGTTCCGGCACTGGATCTTCGGGTCCCCTGGTCTTTATGCAGTCTGTCTTCATCAGCCCCAGGTGCGCTGATTTGTGATTGCCTACATCCTTGCGGGCAGAGCGAGCAGGGGCGGAGGTGCCGGAAGAGCTTGCAGCAGATGACATGAGGGATTGCTCATAGCTTTGCCAGTGTTGCTAACTAGGGGTCTTTCCCTATCGCCGATATTGATGTCATGGGTCGATATCAGCAACAACAAAAAAAAAAGATTAGTTGACAAGACTCTGCAGCATTGCGTGGACATCGGGGGCGGTACCTCTGGATTGGCAGACCGGGGTGGTGGTTCCTCTCTTTAAGAAGGGGAACCGGAGGGTGTGCTCTAACTATCGTGGGATCACACTCCTCAGTCTTCCCGGTAAGGTCTATTCAGGTGTACTGGAGAGGAGGCTACGCCGGATAGTCGAACCTCGGATTCAGGAGGAACAGTGTGGTTTTCGTCCTGGTCGTGGAACTGTGGACCAGCTCTATACTCTCGGCAGGGTCCTTGAGGGTGCATGGGAGTTTGCCCAACCAGTCTACATGTGTTTTGTGGACTTGGAGAAGGCATTCGACCGTGTCCCTCGGGAAGTCCTGTGGGGAGTGCTCAGAGAGTATGGGGTATCGGACTGTCTGATTGTGGCAGTCTGCTCCCTGTATTATCAGTGCCAGAGCTTGGTCCGCATTGCCGGCAGTAAGTCGGACACGTTTCCAGTGAGGGTTGGACTCCGCCAAGGCTGCCCTTTGTCACCGATTCTGTTCATAACTTTTATGGACAGAATTTCTAGGCGCAGTCAAGGCGTTGAGGGGATCCGGTTTGGTGGCTGCAGGATTAGGTCTCTGCTTTTTGCAGATGATGTGGTCCTGATGGCTTCATCTGGCCAGGATCTTCAGCTCTCACTGGATCGGTTCGCAGCCGAGTGTGAAGCAACTGGGATGAGAATCAGCACCTCCAAGTCCGAGTCCATGGTTCTCGCCCGGAAAAGGGTGGAGTGCCATCTCCGGGTTGGGGAGGAGATCTTGCCCCAAGTGGAGGAGTTCAAGTACCTCGGAGTCTTGTTCACGAGTGAGGGAAGAGTGGATCGTGAGATCGACAGGCGGATCGGTGCGGCGTCTTCAGTAATGCGGACGCTGTATCGATCCGTTGAGCTGAGCCGGAAGGCAAAGCTCTCAATTTACCGGTCGATCTACGTTCCCATCCTCACCTATGGTCATGAGCTTTGGGTTATGACCGAAAGGACAAGATCACGGGTACAAATGAGTTTCCTCCGCCGGGTGGCAGGGCTCTCCCTTAGAGATAGGGTGAGAAGCTCTGCCATCCGGGGGGAGCTCAAAATAAAGCCGCTGCTCCTCCACATCGAGAGGAGCCAGATGAGGTGGTTCGGGCATCTGGTCAGGATGCCACCCGAACGCCTCCCTAGGGAGGTGTTTAGGGCACGTCCGACCGGTAGGAGACCGCGGGGAAGACCCAGGACACGTTGGGAAGACTATGTCTCCCGGCTGGCCTGGGAACAAGCAGTCCTGCAGCGTGTTTACTTGTGCAAAGTTGGACAGCCAGTTAACATCTAAATGCCCTCCAATAAGCACACTAGTTGGTCTTTCGAGTCATTTACAAAAATGTAAACATGCAGTGATGGGCACTAACAAGCTACATGCAGCTGTACCACATAGCTTAACTACATTTTCCAGTAGCTTAGCTACTTTTTTAACAATTAGCTTGTCCTGTAGCTTAGTTAGTTTTAGACCCGTGTAGCGAGGTAGCTTACGTCAAAGCTACAAAGAGAGAAAATGGACCGCGAATCCAGGCCCCCCCCCCACCAAGTAGTCTAAAACGTTTGGTTGGAATTGAATCTAAAAGACGTGTGCTGGGTTTCATTGTAGAAAAAAAGCCCCGTCAAACATCTCAGCATTAACCAGGACAAAACTGTCCAGCGTTTCCTCAGGTAAAAATAGACACTCGGATGTATTAAGATCAATCAATCAAAGTTTATTTATATAGCCCTACATCACAAGTGTCTGAAATAGCTGCACAAGCCACAACGACGTCCTCGACTCAAATAAAATGTCACATCCGATGGTGTTTATATTTTTCTCTGAAGTGGTCTGCAAACGGCTCACAAAGGGAGTCTGGAGGTCTGCGACGTATATTATTCAAAATCAGGTTTAAACAATTGATTAATTGTGGCAAAAACGACTATGCGGCTTTTCTTATTGTGAAGAAAAACGTGTTTCTTGCATTCTTAACGGCGGTGTTGTATTATTTTTTGCTGTTCAGATAATTGAGAGTTAGTCATTAGTTTATTCTTCCTTTCTGCTATCCTGCAATTCCTTTTTAGTTTTTCAATTTCCTCATCATTTTCCATGAAGGTATCTATATCAGTGGTTCTTAACCTGGGTTGGATGGAACCCTAGGGGTTCGGTGAGTCGGGCTCAGGGGTTCGGCGGAGGTCGAGACACACCCGACTCATCGTGTAAATAAAAACTTCTCCCTATCGGCGTATTACGGATACGACAACAGCAGAAGTCAGACTGATTTGCAGGTGTGAGTCCGAGTGGACAATGTTCCGTACCTCTATTGTCGAGGCGGCCGATTGTTGGTGCCTGTCGTGGCGGTAATCCTAGAACCCGTTGGTGGACGCCGGCGGTGAGGGATGCCGTCAGGCTGAAGAAGGAGTCCTATCGGGTTCTTTTGGCTCATGGGACTCCTGAGGCAGCAGACAGGTACCGACAGGCCAAGCGGTGTGCGGCTTCAGCGGTCGCGGAGGCAAAAACTCGGACATGGGAGGAGTTCGGGGAGGCCATGGAAAAAGACTTCCGGACGGCTTCGAAGCAATTCTGGACCACCATCCGCCGCCTCAGGAAGGGGAAGCAGTGCAGTGTCAACACCGTGTATGGTGGGGATGGTGCTATGCTGACCTCGACTGCGGATGTTGTGGATCAGTGGAGGGAATACTTCGAAGACCTCAATCCTACCAGCACGTCTTCCTATAAGGAAGCAGGGCCTGGGGCATTTGTGGTGGGCTCTCCTATTTCTGGGGCTGAGGTTGCCGAGGTAGTTAAAAAGCTCCTCGGTGGCAAGGCCCCGGGGGTGGATGAGATCCGCCCGGAGTTCCTTAAGGCTCTGGATGTTGTGGGGCTGTCTTGGTTGACAAGACTCTGCAACATCGCGTGGACATCGGGGGCGGTACCTCTGGATTGGCAGACCGGGGTGGTGGTTCCTCTCTTTAAGAAGGGGAACCGGAGGGTGTGTTCCAACTATCGTGGGATCACACTCCTCAGCCTTCCCGGTAAGGTCTATTCAGGTGTACTGGAGAGGAGGCTACGCCGGATAGTCCAACCTCGGATTCAGGAGGAACAGTGTGGTTTTCGTCCTGGTCGTGGAACTGTGGACCAGCTCTATACTCTTGGCAGGGTCCTTGAGGGTGCATGGGAGTTTGCCCAACCAGTCTGCATGTGCTTTGTGGACTTGGAGAAGGCATTCGACCGTGTACCCCGGGAAGTCCTGTGGGGAGTGCTCAGAGAGTATGGGGTAACGGTCTTATTGTGGCAGTTCGCTCCCTGTATAATCAGTGTCAGAGCTTGGTCCGCATTGCCGGCAGTAAGTCGGACACGTTTCCAGTGAGGGTTGGACTCCGCCAAGGCTGCCCTTTGTCACCGATTCTGTTCATAACCTTTATGGACAGAATTTCTAGGCGCAGTCAGGGCGTTGAGGGGATCTGGTTTGGTGGCTGCAGGATTAGGTCACTGCTATTTGCAGATGATGTGGTCCTGATGGCTTCCTCCGGCCAAGATCTTCAGCTCTCACTGGATCGGTTCGCAGCCGAGTGTGAAGCGACTGGGATGGGAATCAGCACCTCCAAGTCCGAGTCCATGGTTCTCTCCCGGAAAAGGGTGGAGTGCCATCTCCGGGTTGGGGAGGAGATCTTGCCCCAAGTGGAGGAGTTCAAGTACCTCGGAGTCTTGTTCACGAGTGGGGGAAGAGTGGATCGTGAGATCGACAGGCGGATCGGTGCGGCGTCTTCAGTAATGCGGACGCTGTATCGATCCGTTGTGGTGAAGAAGGAGCTGAGCCGGAAGGCAAAGCTCTCGATTTACCGGTCGATCTACGTTCCCATCCTCACCTATGGTCATGAGCTTTGGGTCATGACCGAAAGGACAAGATCACGGGTACAAGCGGCCGAAATGAGTTTCCTCCGCCGAGTGGCGGGGCTCTCCCTTAGAGATAGGGTGAGAAGCTCTGTCATTCGGGGGGAGCTCAAAGTAAAGCCGCTGCTCCTCCACATCGAGAGGAGCCAGATGAGGTGGTTCGGGCATCTGGTCAGGATGCCACCCGAACGCCTCCCTAGGAAGGTGTTTCGGGCACGTCCGACCGGTAGGAGGCCACGGGGAAGACCCAGGACACGTTGGGAAGACTATGTCTCCCGGCTGGCCTGGGAACGCCTCGGGATCCCCCGGGAGGAGCTGGACGAAGTTGCTGGGGAGAGGGAAGTCTGGGCTTCCCTGCTTAGGCTGCTGCCCCCGCGACCCGACCTCGGATAAGTGGAAGAAGATGGATGGATGGATGGATGGATGGGCAGCTAAAGAAGGACTTCCCTGTTCATCCCCGAAAAAAAACGCCAGCTGACTTTTGTCCTAATTTTGCCAAGTAAAATTTAGATTATTATTATAATATTGCCAAAATTTGAAAGTTTTCTTATAAAATTGTGACTTTTGTGGAGTCAAATTACGACTCTTTTCATAAAGTTGGCAAAATGTTAAGCTTTTCTTGTAAAAATGCGACTGTCATTCAGTAAAATTCCAACTTTTATCATGTATATATATATATTCAGTTGAATATGCTACAAAGACAACATTTTTGATGTTCAAACTGATAAAAAAAAAAAAAAAAAATCTGCAAATAATCATTAACTTTAGAATTTGATGCCAGCAACACGTGACAAAGAAGTTGGGAAAGGTGGCAATAAATACTGATAAAGTTGAGGAATGCTCATCAAACACTTATTTGGAACATCCCACAGGTGTGCAGGCTAATTGGGAACAGGTGGGTGCCATGATTCAAGTAGATTCCATGAAATGCTCAGTCATTCACAAACAAGGATGGGGTGAGAGTCACCACTTTGTCAACAAATGAGTGAACAAATTGTTGAACAGTTTAAGAAAAACCTTTCTCAACCAGCTATTGCAAGGAATTTAGGGATTTCACCATCTACGACCTGTAATATCATCAAAAGGTTCAGAGAATCTGGAGAAATCACTGCACGTAAGCAGCTAAGCCCGTGACCTTCGATCCCTCAGGCTGTACTGCATCAACAAGCGACATCAGTGTGTAAAGGATATCCCCACATGGGCTCAGGAACACTTCAGAAAACCACTGTCACTAACTACAGTTGGTCGCTACATCTGTAAGTGCAATTTAAAACTCTCCTATGCAAGGCGAAAACCGTTTATCAACAACACCCAGAAACGCCGTCGGCTTCGCTGGGCCTGAGCTCATCTAAGATGGACTGATACAAAGTGGAAAAGTGTTCTGTGGTCTGACGAGTCCACATTTCAAATTGTTTTTGGAAACTGTGGACGTCGTGTCCTCCGGACCAAAGAGGAAAAGAACCATCCGGTTTGTTCTAGGCGCACAGTGTAAAAGGCAGCATGTGTGATGGTATGGGGGTGTATTAGTGCCCAAGACATGGGTAACTTACACATCTGTGAAGGCACCATTAATGCTGAAAGGTACATACAGGTTTTGGAGCAACATATGTTGCCATCCAAGCAATGTCATAATGGACGCCCCTGCTTATTTCCGCAAGACAATGCCAAGCCACGTGTTACATCAACGTGGCTTCATAGTAAAAGAGTGCGGGTACTAGACTGGCCTGCCTGTAGTCCAGACCTGTCTCCCATTGAAAATGTGTGGTGCATTATGAAGCCTAAAATAGCACAACGGAGACCCCCGGACTGTTGAAGCTGTACATCAAGCAAGAATAGGAAAGAATTCCACCTGAGAAGCGTCAAAAATGTGTCTCCTCAGTTCCCAAACGTACACTGAGTGTTGTTAAAAGGAAAGGCCATGTAACACAGTGGTGAACATGCCCTTTCCCAACTACTTTGGCACGTTTTGCAGCCATCAAATTCTAAATGAATTATTATTTGCCAAAAAAAAAAGATAAAGTTTATGAGTTTGAACATCAAATATGTTGTCTTTGTAGCATATTCAACTGAATATGGCTTGAAAAGGATTTGCAAATCATTGTTTATATTTACATCTAACACAATTTCCCAACTCATATGGAAACGGGGGTTTGTACAATGTTCACTTCCCTTTCCATGCTTTCTTGCAGGGAAAATGTGACTCTGACTCCAAACAACTCGTAGCAGCGTCTTACGCTGTACACACACACACACACACACACACACACACACACACACACACACACACACACACACACACACACACACACACACACGCACACAGTACAAGCTGCACACTCGCATGCACGCACGTACGGCTTAACCTGACGTGCGTGAATAATTGACGTCTTTGCGATAAAAGGCTCACAAGAGTGAAAGGCTGCCCTCCCCGCCCCCCCTAAAAAACAGCCCCAGGTGAGCGCTCGCATGTGAAACATCACGGGCCCCCGAGCGACGCACGTCAGCGCTCGGGTGTAACAGCTGCACGCTTCCACCTTCTTCTTCTTATTATTGTTCTTTTTGTGCATCTTTAGCGCACTCGGAGGAGTTGCGACACACGCACGGACACGCCTGACTGGAGGCTCTTTCTTCAAGATGTTGTGGAACATGAGTGTGCAAATATTCAAGTAGCGTGACGGAAAAGTGAGTGCTGAGTCCATTTCAAGTCCAAATTCTACATTTTGATTGACAGTCAGACAGGTGTGTCGGGTTCAAACACCAAACTATCTATTAAACAAGACAAGAAGCAAGGAATCAGGGCAGAGACAGAGTTCAAATTTGCTCATGAGGAGAAACGTTTGGGGCTGCACACTCAGTCACGGTCTCCCACCACGCTCTAAGGTACAGCCCCATGCGCTCCTCTATTCATTCAGGAGTTCCCTAGTTAACATCACTGAGGCTGCCTCTAAAGCAGCGTTTCTCAAAGTGTGGGGCGCGCCCCACTGGTGGGGAATAGAGACATGACAAGTGGGGCGCGAGGAACGGGAGGAAATTTCACTTAAAAAAATTTTTTTAAATTATTATATTCTTAGATTATTTTTTTACTATGCTTTCATTTTCTATACACACTGTAAATCACTTTGTGATTCTGTCTGTGAAATCCACTATATAAATAAATGGAAATTACCGGTACTTATTTTTACTGTAGGCTTTATATTTCTCGGTAGGAGCGAAAGTTTGACAGACATAGCAACAGTAACTAATGGGGGCGGGGCTAAGCGGAACAAACTTTCGCGCGGATGGGTAGCAGGCTAATGTGTGGATCACAATTACACAAATATATACATTTGTGACTCGCACCTCAAATGTCGTCGAGCCAGAGCCAGCGCCTGCAGAGAAACAAAAATGTGACGGGCACACACTGTGTCATTCACCGGGAAGCACTCGCGTCAAGGCAGCTCAGCCCCGAACTCAATGAGGTTTTAACATGTTGTGAGCGCGGTCAATTTGATCAAAACACGACCACTGAAAGTGCGACTGTTCTCTGCACTGTGTGAGGAAATGGGAGCTGATCATACAGCCGTGCTGTTTCACAGTGAAGCAAGGTGGCTCTCCTGGGGGAAAGTGCTGTCACTTGCCCTGTCTTGCCAAATGCATAGCTCCTCCTTTTTTTTTTGCAAAGATTGCAAAGTGGCACTTTTATTGTATTTATTATTGAACTTGATGCAAGTTATTTGATTTATTATTGAACTTGATGCAAGTTATAACACTTTTTTTGATTTATTATTGAACTTGATGCAAGTTATAACACTTTTGTTTTATTTATTATTGAACTTGATGCAAGTTATAACACTTTTTTTGATTTATTATTGAACTTGATGCAAGTTATAACACTTTTTTTTATTTATTATTGAACTTGATGCAAGTTATAAGACTTTTTTTGACTTATTATTGAACTTGATGCAAGTTATTTGATGTATTATTGAACTTGATGCAAGTTATAACACTTTTATTTGATTTATTATTGAACTTGATGCAAGTTATAACACTTTTTTTTATTATTGAACTTGATGCAAGTTATAACATTTTTGTTTTATTTATTATTGAACTTGATGCAAGTTATAACACTTTTTTTGATTCATTATGGAACTTGATGCAAGTTATTTGATTTATTATTGAACTTGATGCAAGTTATAACACTTTTTGATTTATTATTGAACTTGATGCAAGTTATAACACTTTTTTGATTTATTATTGAACTTGATGCAAGTTATAACACTTTTTTTGATTTATTATTGAACTTGACGCAAGTTATAACACTTTTGTTTTATTTATTATTGAACGTGATGCAAGTTATAACACTTTTTTTGATTTATTATTGAACTTGATGCAAGTTATAACACTTTTTTTGATTTATTATTGAACATGATGCAAGTTATAACACTTTTTTTGATTTATTATTGAACTTGATGCAAGTTATTTGATGTATTATTGAACTTGATGCTAGTTATAACACTTTTATTTGATTTATTATTGAACTTGATGCAAGTTATAACACTTTTTTTTATTATTGAACTTGATGCAAGTTATAACATTTTTGTTTTATTTATTATTGAACTTGATGCAAGTTATAACACTTTTTTTGATTTATTATGGAACTTGATGCAAGTTATTTGATTTATTATTGAACTTGATGCAAGTTATAACACTTTTTGATTTATTATTGAACTTGATGCAAGTTATAACACTTTTTTGATTTATTATTGAACTTGATGCAAGTTATAACACTTTTTTTGATTTATTATTGAACTTGATGCAAGTTATAACACTTTTGTTTTATTTATTATTGAACGTGATGCAAGTTATAACACTTTTTTTGATTTATTATTGAACTTGATGCAAGTTATAACACTTTTTTTGATTTATTATTGAACATGATGCAAGTTATAACACTTTTTTTGATTTATTATTGAACTTGATGCAAGTTATAACAGTTTTTTTTATTTATTATTGAACGTGATGCAAGTTATAATACTTTTTTTGATTTATTATTGAACTTGATGCAAGTTATAACACTTTTGTTTTATTTATTATTGAACTTGATGGAAGTTATTTTATTTATTATTGAACTTGATGCAAGTTATACCACAGCTGCACAGTTATTTTATTTATTATTGAACTTAATGTTATTTTATGTTATTGAGTTCGAATGTATACAACTTGATGTTCAATAAATTTGAAAATGTTAAAGCTTGGCATTAGCGCTCTGTTGGGGCGATGGGGGCAGGTGGGGCTTGAAAACTCCCCCTTGTCCAAAGTGGGGGATGACAAAAAAAGTTTGAGAACCACTGCTCTAAAGGGAGTGGTCACACATATCATGCAAAGCAGCTCCATTACGCACAATATGTGACGGAATGTGCTGGGGGGCCTTGGGATTGCCTTGTCTCTACCTTCGTCTACGAGCTGCCGTCTTATCTTCGTTGAGGTACTTGAAGTCCTTGGCGGGCTAAAACAAAGAAAAACATCTGCGGCGAGGCCACCCCTCATATGCCGTGGAAGATAACAAGCTGTGTGCCCTTGCACGAAGCAGAAAAGAGCACAATAGATAATAACTATAGCAACGGCCTTCAGGCATGAGAGTTATTTGCTATGTGCATACCAGTCAAACGTTTGGAGACAGTCTTTAAAATTACATTTTAAAGAGAGACCTCTTGAAAATGGATAAAAAGTTATCTCTCGAACAGAACGCAAATTTTACAACAGATCGAGTTAAGTTAAAGTTAAAGTACCAATGATAGTCACACACACACTAGGTGTGGTGACATTTGTCCTCTGCATTTGACCCATCATCCTTGATCACACCTTGGGAGGTGAGGGGAGCAGTGGGCAGCAGCGGTGCCGCGCCCGGGAATAATTTTTGGTGATTTAATCCCCCAAATTCAACCCTTGATGCTAAGTGCCAATCAGGGAGGTAATGGCTCCCATTTTTATAGTCTTTGGTATGACTCGATCTCAGGGCGGACACTCTAACCACTCGGCCACTGAGTAGGTCCACTATGGACTGGACTCTCACTATATTATGTTAGATCCACTATAGACTGGACTCTCACACTATTATGTTAGATCCACTATGGACTGGACTCTCACTATTATGTTAGATCCACTATGGACTGAACACTCACACTATTATGTTAGATCCACTATGGACTGGACTCTCACTATTATGTCAGATCCACTATGGACTGGACTCTCACAATATTATGTTAGATCCACTATGGACTGGACTCTCACACTATTATGTTAGATCCACTATGGACTGGACTCTCACACTATTATGTTAGATCCACTATGGACTGGACTCTCACACTATTATGTTAGATTCACTATGGACTGGACTCTCACACTATTATGTTCGATCCACTATGGACTGGACTCTCACACTATTATGTTAGATCCACTATGGACTGGACTCTCACACTATTATGTTAGATCCACTATGGACTGGACTCTCACACTATTATGTTAGATCCACTATGGACTGGACTCTCACTATTATGTTAGATCAACTATGGACTGGACTCTCACACTATTATGTTAGATCCACTATGGACTGGACTCTCACACTATTATGTCAGATCCACTATGGACTGGACTCTCACACTATTATGTTAGATCTACTATGGACTGGACTCTCACACTATTATGTTAGATCCACTATGGACTGGACTCTCACTATTATGTTAGATCCACTATGGACTGGACTCTCACACTATTATGTTAGATCTACCATGGACTGGACTCTCACTATTATGTTAGATCCACTATGGACTGGACTCTCACACTATTATGTTAGATCCACTATGGACTGGACTCTCTCACTATTATGTTAGATCCACTACTGACTGGACTCTCTCATATTATGTCCGATCCACCATGGACTAGACTGTCACAATATTATGCTAGATCCACTATGGACTGGACTCTCACTATTATGTTAGATCCACTATGGACTGGACTCTCACAATATTATGTTAGATCCACTATGGACTGGACTCTCACACAATTATGTTAGATCCACTATGGACTGGACTCTCACACTATTATGTTAGATCCACTATGGACTGGACTCTCATACTATTATGTTAGATCCACTATGGACTGGACTCTCACTATTATGCTAGATCCACTATGGACTGGACTCTCACTATTATGTTAGATCCACTATGGACTGGACTCTCACACTATTATGTTAGATCCACTATGGACTGGACTCTCACTATTATGTTAGATCCACTATGGACTAGACTCTCACAATATTATGCTAGATCCACTATGGACTGGACTCTCACTATTATGTTAGATCCACTATGGACTGGACTCTCACACTATTATGTTAGATCCACTATGGACTGGACACTCACTATTATGTTAGATCCACTATGGACTGGACTTTCACTATTATGTTAGATCCACTATGGACTGGACTCTCACACTATTATGTTAGATCCACTATGGACTGGACTCTCACACTATTATGTTTGATCCACTATGGACTAGACTCTCACAATATTATGTTAGATCCACTATGGACTGGACTCTCACAATATTATGTTAGATCCACTATGGACTGGACTCTCACACTATTATGTTAGATCCACTATGGACTGGACTCTCACTATTATGTTAGATCCACTATGGACTGGACTCTCACACTATTATGTTCGATCCACTATGGACTGGACTCTCACTATTATGTTAGATCCACTATGGACTGGACTCTCACTATTATGTTAGATCCACTATGGACTGGACTCTCACACTATTATGTTAGATCCACTATGGACTGGACTCTCACTATTATGTTAGATCCACTATGGACTGGACTCTCACACTATTATGTTAGATCCACTATGGACTGGACTCTCACACTATTATGTTAGATCCACTATGGACGGGACTCTCACAATATTATGCTAGATCCACTCGACGTCCATTGCACAGGTCGCCCATTGGGTTGGGTTTTTCCTAAGCCGAGAGGATGTCGTTGTGGCTTGTGCAGCCCTTTGAGACACTCGTGATTTAGTGTGACACATAGTCATTTTGATAGTTAATAGCTAATAAAGACACTTACACCATGTGTTGCCTTCATCATAAGACTTATATAAGGCTTTTCATTTTTTGCGGCTCCAGAAGGATATTTTTGGGGGGGATTATTTCTGGTCCAATATGGCTCCTTCGACATTTTGTGTTGCCGACCCCTGACTTAGGTGGTCTACCACCGTGCATATGTGGTGAGGACGCGCCTTGCAGCAAAGCGAGAGCTGCACATGTTTGTGAAGGTGTATGTACAGTGAGGATTTAATATCATAGCATGTCTGCACACAGTCCACAGGAGGAGGAGGATCAAGTGGGACTAGAATATATTTAGCTGCCGGGTGTGGTGACGTGCTTCTCTGCCAGCTGTTCATATCGAGTCGCTCTGTCAGACAGGCAACGCCGCACTGCTGCATTATTCATGCACTGCCATGGAGATGGGGTGAGGCCGGGGTGGGGTGGAAGTCCCAACCAGCACTTTGACGTGCAGAGAGGAAGGCGGTGGTAGGGGCTGGTGGGGCAGGGTGTGGATATGCACCGCCTCCATCTGCTCAAGTGAGGCTGCGAGCATTGTTGCCGGTTTGGTCGACACACCGTCTCTTATTGTGTCCGCGGAATCTCGTGTTGTGTTCATTTCACCTGCACTCCTCCACCGCGGTGTGGAATTTACACACCGGCGGGGGGGGGGGGCCCATTCGTCCCCTCCGATTTCATTTTGCGAGGCGTGCGATAAATATGTTGCACGGTGACGCATGTGTCGACTCCAGCACCTGCGTCATTAAATCGGCCCAACAGTCCCAAGGAGGCATACTTGCCGACCCTCCCGGATTTTTCCGGGAGACTCCCGAAATTCAGCGCCTCTCCCGAAAACCTCCCGGGACAAATTTTCTCCCGAAAATCTCCCGAAATTCAGGCGGAGCTGGAAGCCACGCCCCCCTCCAGCTCCATGCGGACCTGAGTGACGTCAGGTGCGCAACACCACGTAAATCGTCTGGCCAACCAAAAAGTAACCCCAGTATGCTATAGCCAACATTCACCAGGAGATGGCAACAGACAAACATAGATCACTCTATTACATTCCTCCCCTTTTAGAAATGTATAGAAGTTACTCAAAATAAATAAACAACCCAACCAATTAAAAAACTGTACTTAAGCCACATTCTTTTCTTTTTTTTTTTAGTACTGAACTCTTAACCCTCATTTGTAAAAAAAAAAATAACATGCTTATTATGCAAACAGTATTTGTACACCTTTAACACAGATTTTTATACTGTCTTCAGAGATTCAGTTTTTTTGGTGGTACTCGAAACCTTTCTGGGTACCTGCGAAAGGGTGTTCAGCATGGTGAGAAAAATAGTGACAGAGAATAGAACAAGGATGGACAATTCAACCCTTAACTCAACAATGAGTAGATGAGTGTTATGTGTGTGTATATGTGTAAACAAATGAACACTGAAATTCAAGTATTTCTTTTATTTATATATATATATATATATATATATATATATATATATATATATATATATATATATATATATATATATATTTAAAATAAAATAAATATATATATAAATATATATAGCTAGAATTCACTGAAAGTCAAGTATTTCTTATATATATATATATATATATATAAGTATTTCTTATATATATATATATATATATATATATATATATATATATATATATATATATATATATATATATATATATATTAGAGATGCGCGGATAGGCAATTATTTCATCCGCAACCGCATCAGAAAGTCGTCAACCATCCGCCATCCACCCGATGTAACATTTGATCAGAACCGCACCCGCCCGCACCCGCCCGCACCCGCCCGTTGTTATATATCTAATATGGACGACGCAAGGCATTAGTGAGGTTATAAAGCTTTTGCCTGCTAAAGAAAGGAGACTGATCCAATGCAGTACAGACATTCGCGTGCCACGCTGTCACGGCCCAGACGCACACCAGTGCGCAATCATAAGGGAGCCGCGCTGAGCGCACCTCCAAGCGCGTCTCGCTGCCGGCGACGGCCGGGTGTGGGCCCGACGCTCCAGCGCCATCCATTTTCAGGGCTAGTTGATTCGGCAGGTGGGTTGTTACACACTCCTTAGCGGGTTCCGACTTCCATGGCCACCGTCCTGCTGTCTATATCAACCAGGGTGAGCCCCACCCCTTTCGTGAGCGCACTGCGCGCGGAGTGACCCCTGTTACGCGCCCCCGGCAACAGGGGTGGCGGGCAGGTAAGCTGCGCGGGCGGAGCGCGCGGAGTGACCCCTGTTACGAGCCCCTGGCCACGGGGGTGGCGGGCAGGTAAGCTGCTTATCTGCTGCGCGTGACGAGGCAGGGTGTCGGTGCGGTGGGCGCGGTGGTGACCCTGGACGTGCGTCGGGCCCTTCTCGCGGATTGCCTCAGCTACGGCTCCCGGTGGGGCCCTCTCGGGGGAAGGGGCTCGGTCCCGGACCCCGGCGAGGCGTCGGGGGCCTTCTCCGCTCCGTAAAAGTGTCCATCTCTTTTTTTTTTTTTCTTCTGTTGTGGCATATGCAGCAGGTGCCTGCTCGTTTTTCGTATGTGGGTAACAACATTTAACTATGTATATATATTTCCGAATTGGTTTAACTGCCACAGTCATTCACAAACAAAATTGTAATAAATCCATTCGGAAGAAGACAGCCTGCCGTTTCCTTTAACTTGGACACAGACATCTACACCTTTGGCCATTCTAAGCCAGTCATTTCCAGGAGTTATCTCACCCTCTCAGAAGTTTTAACAATCCATCTCTGAACAGAATGAGAGGTAATGTTAGTGCGATTCCACAGAAGGTCCCCCTCTCCCCTCCATGTTTACTCAGTGTGACTGAGTCGGAGGTGTGTGGTGAGCACGTTCCGCCGCAGGCAGTTTCTACCTAACGTTTGTCGCGAGATTGGCCGACGGCCGGCCGTTGGAGCTGCCCGTCCTGCGGCGTGCGCTAATCCCACTCGTAGCATGTGCGAGCACGCCTGCGACACACCGAGCGCGTCCATCTCATGAAAACAATTCCATTGATCCTTTCGCCGTGGCGGTTAGAGTTGGCAGCGACGACAATGCCGCGCCGCGTCAAGTGCGGTTCTTCGAGCTCACGGAATCGATTGTGTGCAAAGTGATACGGAACACAAGTGGTCAAACGGAGGCTCTGTGTTGGCATGCTAAGCCTCTGACCTGTTGTGTAGAACACGCACCCGTCATTTTCACCTCCACTCCATCACCAGACATCATTCGCAACACTACACTGTGTGTGTGTTCACAACATTGACACACACACTTCATCAATCTTCATTCGTTATTTTACCAAAACATCCATCCATCCATCCATCCATCCATCTTCTTCCGCTTATCCGAGGTCGGGTCGCGGGGGCAGCAGCCTAAGCAGGGAAGCCCAGACTTCCCTCTCCCCAGCCACTTCGTCCAGCTCCTCCCGGGGGATCCCGAGGCGTTCCCAGGCCAGCCGGGAGACATAGTCTTCCCAGCGTGTCCTGGGTCTTCCCCGTGGCCTCCTACCGGTCGGACGTGCCCTAAACACCTCCCGAGGGAGGCGATCGGGTGGCATCCTGACCAGATGCCCGAACCACCTCATCTGGCTCCTCTCGATGTGGAGGAGCAGCGGCTTTACTTTGAGCTCCCCCCGGATGACAGAGCTTCTCACCCTATCTCTAAGGGAGAGCCCTGCCACCCGGCGGAGGAAACTCATTTCGGCCGCTTGTACCCGTGATCTTGTCCTTTCGGTCATAACCCAAAGCTCATGACCATAGGTGAGGATGGGAACGTAGATCGACCGGTAAATTGAGAGCTTTGCCTTCCGGCTCAGCTCCTTCTTCACCACAACGGATGGATACAGCGTCCGCATTACTGAAGATGCCGCACGATCCGCCTTTCGATCTCACGATCCACTCTTCCCTCACTCGTGAACAAGACTCCGAGGTACTTGAACTCCTCCACTTGGGGCAAGATCTCCTCCCCAACCCGAAGATGGCATTCCACCCTTTTCCGGGCGAGAACCATGGACTCGGACTTGGAGGTGCTGATTCTCATCCCAGTCGCTTCACACTCAGCTGCGAACCGATCCAGCGAGAGCTGAAGATCCTGGCCAGATGAAGCCATCAGGACCACATCATCTGCAAAAAGCAGAGACCTAATCCTGCAGCCACCAAACCAGATCCCCTCAACGCCTTGACTGCGCCTAGAAATTCTGTCCATAAAAGTTATGAACAGAATCGGTGACAAAAGGCAGCCTTGGCGGAGTCCAACCCTCACTGGAAACGTGTCCGACTTACTGCCGGCAATGCGGACCAAGCTCTGACACTGATCATACAGGGAGCGGACCGCCAAAATCAGACAGTCCGATACCCCATACTCTCTGAGCACTCCCCACAGGACTTCCCGAGGGACACGGTCGAATGCCTTCTCCAAGTCCACAAAACACATGTAGACTGGTTGGGCAAACTCCCATGCACCCTCAAGGACCCTGCCGAGAGTATAGAGCTGGTCCACAGTTCCACGACCAGGACGAAAACCACACTGTTCCTCCTGAATCCGAGGTTCGACTATCCGGCGTAGCCTCCTCTCCAGTACACCTGAATAGACCTTACCGGGAAGGCTGAGGAGTGTGATCCCACGATAGTTAGAACACACCCTCCGGTTCCCCTTCTTAAAGAGAGGAACCACCACCCCGGTCTGCCAATCCTGAGGTACTGCCCCCGATGTCCACGCGATGCTGCAGAGTCTTGTCAACCAAGACAGCCCCACAGCATCCAGAGCCTTAAGGAACTCCGGGCGGATCTCATCCACCCCCGGGGCCTTTACCAAAACATGTTGCACCAATGCATATTTTTCAACTGACCGTTTGAGTAACACGTTTTTTTTGGATCCTCGAAAAATACAACATACCAAATACATTCGCCCAAGATTTATCTTCTACTGCTTCAACTGGGCCATGTGTGTCTCTGTAAGTCACCCCTTTACCAATAATACGTACTGTTTTGCTTGAAAGGGTTCGTTTTTTTCTACGTGGCGCAGTTGGGAGCATACTTGCCAACCCTCCCGCATTTACCCGGGAGACTCCCGAAATTCAGCGCCTCTCACGAAAACCTCCCGGGACAAAGTTTCTCCCGAAAATCTCCCGAAATTCGGGCGGACCTGAGTGACGTGTCGACAGCCTGTTTTCAAGTCCGCTTTCCCACAATATAAACAGCGTGCCTGCCCAAACACGTTATAACTGTAGAATGATGGAGGGCGAGTTCTTAATTTCTTATGTGGGTTTATTGTTAGGCAGTTTCATTAACGTCCTCCCAGCGCGGCAACAACACACAACAACAGCAGTCACGTTTTTGTCTACCGTTAAGCAGTTGGTCTGCCGTAAACAGCAATGTTGTGACACTCTTAAACAGGACAATACTGCCATCTACTGTGCATGCATATGTGACAATAACATCTACGGCTTTTAGAGAGTGCAGTGCACAACTGCGCACACAACAAGGAGACGAAGCAGAATGCATCATCAGAGAGGGTGTTCAGCATGGTTAAAAAAATAGTGACAGAGAATAGAACAAGGATGGACAATTCAACCCTTAACTCAACAATGAGTAGATGAGTGTTATGTGTGTGTATATGTGTAAATAAATGAACACTGAAATTCAAGTATTTCTCTTATTTATATATATATATATATATATATATAAATATAGCTAGAACTCACTGAAAGGCAAGTATTTCTTATATATATATATATATATATATATATGAAATACTTGACTTGGTGAATTCTAGCTGTAAATATACTGCTCCCCTCTTAACCATGCCCCCAACCACGCCCCCCACCTCCCGAAATTGGAGGTCTCAAGGTTGGCAAGTATGGTTGGGAGAGTGGCCGTGCCAGCAACCTGAGGGTTCCTAGTAAATGGTAAATGGGTTATACTTGTATGGCGCTTTTCAACCTTCAAGGTACTCAAAGCGCTTTGACACTATTTCCACATTCACCCATTCACACACACATTCACACACTGATGACGGTAGGCTGCCATGCAAGGCGCTAACCACCACCCATCAGGAGCAAGGGTGAAGTGTCTTGCTCAAGGACACAACGGACGTGACTAGGTGGGTAGAAGGTGGGGATTGAACCAGGAACCCTCAAGTTGCTGGCACGGCCACTTTCCCAACCGCGCCACGCCGTCCCCACCTTCTACCAACCTCGTCACGTCCGTTGTGTCCTTGAGCGAGACACTTCACCCTTGCTCCTGATGGGTGGTGGTTAGGGCCTTGCATGGCAGCTCCCGCCATCAGTGTGTGAATGTGTGTGTGAATGGGTTAATGTGGAAATTGTTATGTTTCGAGGATGGAATTGACGACACAGACACAAGGGGGCAGTAAAGTTCTATGATTTATTATATATATAGCCAAATATATATATATATAAAATAAATAAACAATACTAACTAATAACTAAGGAAATGGAGTGTGACTAAATGCAAGAGTGTGTATTGTGAAGCAGTTATCCGTTCAGTGTTACCAGGAGGTGTTGTTCCAAACTGGAAGTCCAGGGCGAAGCTTATCTGGGAAGTCCGTGAGACAGGCGAAAGATCCAGGGCGAGAGAGAGGGGTGTCAGAGTCCGTGTCCCTGCGAGAGGGGGTCGAGACCCGGGAAGGCAGTCGAGATCCAGCGAAACACACAGCTCGAAACCAAGGCGACGGAAGGAAAACACTGCGGGCACAAGGGAGAAGCCAGGGGACAAATCAAGCACGGGGAAGAAACACAGAGAGAGCATAAAGCTTGTCGGCTTACGGTACACCATAGAGAAACTAAGTTCCTGCCAGGGTCCTTGGGTTAAGTTAAGTTAAAGTTAAAGTACCAATGACTGTCACACACACACTAGATGTGGTGAAATGTGTCCTCTGCATTTGACCCATCCCCTTGTTCACCCCCTGGGATATGAGAGGAGCAGTGGGCAGGAGCGGTGCCGCGCCCGGGAATCATTTTTGGTGATTTAACCAATTCCAACCCTTGATGCTGAGTGCCAAGCAGGGAGGTAATGGCTCTCATTTTTATAGTCTTTGGTATGACTCGGCCGGCGTTTGAACTCACAAACTGCCGATCTCAGGACTGACACTCTAACCACACGGCCACTGAGTAGGTGATCAGAATCACCTTTGTCATGTTTCAGGTTTATTCTCCAGTGGCAAAACGTGCTATTATGAAGTACCAGATGGATAGTTCCAATAACGTACCTCGTCCGATTTGTTGTTGCATTTTAATGTTGGTCAGCTAAGGCAGTATGTTATTAATCCCCAAGGAAATTACAAGGTAGTCGCATACATACTCAAACATTAAAACATCCACCCATCCATCCATTTTCTATCGCTTGTCCCTTTCGGAGTTGCAATGGGCCTGGAGCCTATCCCAGCTGCACTCAGACGAAAGGCAGGGCCAACACAGATAGACTACCATTCACACTCACCTTGGCTCTACTTGTAAAAATAGATAGTATTTCTAGTATCACTGCTCGTTGCTCATTGGTTAGACATCATTGTAACGTTTTGTGCTGCCCTGAGTCTCCTATTGGATAAAACATGTCTGGAGTCGATGAATGTTCTCATTTATTAGGTCATTGTCTTCTAAGGGCGATCGATCGAAACTGGACTCTTCAGTTTGTCTTAGAAGATTGGTTAGTCAGATCTAGCCTGGTGATCTAGTCTGGCCCAACCTCTTAGACTAGATCCGACCAATCTAAATCTATGAACATGAATTGATGGATGGAAGGCCAAACGTCTTTTAAGACAAACTGAATAGTCGGCACCAATTGTATGCCCTGAGAAAACGTGTTTTGTGGTATCACCTTGGCTCTACTTGTAAAAATAGATAGTATTTCTAGTACCACTGCTCGTTGCTCATTGGTTGGACTCCATTGTAACGTTTTGTGCTGCCTTGAGTCTCCTCTTGGATAAAACATGTCTGGAGTCGATGAATGTTCTCATTTATTAGGTCATTGTCTTCTACGGGCGATCGATCGAAACTGGACACTTCAGTTTGTCTTAGAAGATTGGTTAGTCAGATCTAGCCTGGTGATCTAGTCTGGCCCAAGCTCTTATACTAGATCCGACCGATCCAAAGCTATGAACATGAATTGATGGATGAAAGGCCAAATAAACGTCTGTTAAAACAGACTAAATAGTTGTCACCGATTGTATACCCTGAGAAAACGTGTTTTGTGATATCACCTTGGCTCTACTTGTAAAAATAGATAGTATTTCTAGTACCACTGCTCGTTGCTCATTGGTTAGACATCGTTGTAACGTTTTGTGCTGCCCTGAGTCTCCTTTTGGATAAAACATGTCTGGAGTCGATGAATGTTCTCATTTATTAGGTCATTGTCTTCTACGGGCGATCGATCGAAACTGGACTCTTCAGTTTGTCTTAGAAGATTAGGTTAGTCAGATCTAGCCTGGTGATCTAGTCTGGTCTAAGCTCTTAGACTTGATCCGACCAATCCAAAGCTATGAACATGAATTGATGGATGAAAGGCCAAACAAACGTCTGTTAAAACAGACTAAATAGTTGTCACCGATTGTATGCCCTGAGAAAACGTGTTTTGTGGTATCACCTTGGCTCTACTTGTAAAAATAGATAGTATTTCTAGTACCGCTGCTCGTTGCTCATTGATTGGACTTCATTGTAATGTTTTGTGCTGCCCTGAGTCTCCTCTTGGATAAAACATGTCTCGAGTCGATGCATGTTGTCATTTATTAGGTCATTGTCTTCTCAGGGCGACCGATAGACACTGGGCTCTTCAGTTTGTCTTAAAAGATTAGGCTAGTCAGATTTAGCCTGGTGATCTAGTCTGGTCTAAGCTCTCAGACTAGATCCAACCAATCTAAATCTATGAAAATTAATTGATGGATGGAAGGCCAAACATCTTTTAAGACAAACTGAATAGTCGGCACCGATTGTATGCCCTGAGAAAATGTGTTTTGTGGTATCACCTTGGCTCTACTTGTAAAAATAGATAGCATTTCTAGTACCACTGCTCGTTGCTCATTGGTTGGACTCCATTGTAACGTTTTGTGCTGCCTTGAGTCTCCTCTTGGATAAAACATGTCTGGAGTCGATGAATGTTCTCATTTATTAGGTCATTGTCTTCTAAGGGCGAAACTAGACTCTTCAGTTTGTCTTAGAAGATTAGGTTAGTCAGATTTAGCCTGGTGATCTAGTCTGGTCTAAGCTCTCAGACTAGATCCAACCAATCTAAATCTATGAAAATGAATTGATGGATGGAAGGCCAAACGTCTTTTAAGACAAACTGAATAGTTGGCACCGATTGTATGCCCTGAGAAAACGTGTTTTGTGGTATCACCTTGGCTCTACTTGTAAAAATAGATAGTATTTCTAGTACCACTGCTCGTTGGCTCATTGGTTAGACATCGTTGTAACGTTTTGTGCTGCCCTGAGTCTCCTTTTGGATAAAACATGTCTGGAGTCGATGAATGTTCTCATTTATTAGGTCATTGTCTTCTAAGGGCGATCGATCGAAACTGGACTCTTCAGTTTGTCTTAGAAGATTGGTTAGTCAGATCTAGCCTGGAGCTCTAGTCTGGTCCAAGCTCTTAGACTAGATCCGACCAATCCAAAGCTATGAACATGAATTGATGGATGAAAGGCCAAACAAACGTCTGTTAAAACAGACTGAATAGTTGTCACCGATTGTATGCCCTGAGAAAACGTGTTTTGTGGTATCACCTTGGCTCTACTTGTAAAAATAGATAGTATTTCTAGTACCACTGCTCGTTGCTCATTGGTTGGACTCCATTGTAACGTTTTGTGCTGCCTTGAGTCTCCTCTTGGATAAAACATGTCTGGAGTCGATGAATGTTCTCATTTATTAGGTCATTGTCTTCTAAGGGCGAAACTAGACTCTTCAGTTTGTCTTAGAAGTGTCAGGACTTGGTCCGGGGTGTTTGCTTTTCCAGGATGCAGCGGAAAATTGGCACGGGCGAGACGGGAACCAAGGTACATGATTTATTTAATATATCAAAAAAGGAATAAATGAAAGCGCGCACAGTGGCGGAGAATAAACTATGAAAAAACAAAAGACTATAGCAAAAAGTACAAATGAAAAGCACGCACAGTGGCGGAGAATAAACTATGAAAAACAAAAAGAGTATAAACATGGAACAAAAACTTACTTGGCTTGGACAAAAAAGGAGCAGCGTGAACATGGACATATGAAACAATGGACGTAGCATAAATGTGGAGTGGTATGGGGTGCGAGGTCGTCAGAAAGAAAAACTGAAAAACACTGAACTTAAATACTATGGACATGATTAGTGAAAGCAGGTGCGTGACTCAAAACGTGAAACAGGTGCGTGACGTGACAGGTGAAAACTAATGGTTGCTATGGTGACCAGACAAGGGAGTGAAAAAGCCAGAAACTAAACAAAACATGACTAAGACAAAACATGATTACACAGACATGACAGAACTCCCCCCTTACGGACAGATCCCAGATGTCCAAGAAAAAACTTAAGAGTCATGGGAGGGCGGGAGGGGGACATGGCGGTGGATCGCCAGACCACGTGTCCCCGTATCCACCGGGGCAGAGTTAGGTGGCGGCGGCGAGTGGAACGTCGCTGCAGCAGGCGAGGCGGGCGCCCAGGGAATGGCCACATTCGTGGCCGACTGGGAGGTGGGCGCACTTGGCGTGGCGGGCGACCAGGTAGCGGCCATATCCATAGCCGACGAGGAGGCAGGCGCGTCGTCAACTTGGCAGGCGTGGCAGCTCGGCGTGGCAAGTCAGGCGGCGAAGCTCGGCGTGACGCGTCCAGCGGCGAAGCTCGGCGTGACGCGTCCAGCGGCGAAGCTCGGCGTGGGTCTTGGTCTTGGTGTGGGTCTTGGCATGGCGGGTCTTGGTCTTGGTGTGGGTCTTGGTCTTGGTGTGGGTCTTGGTCTTGGTCTTGGCATGGCGAGTCTTGGTCTTGGCATGGCGGGTCTTGGTCTTGGCATGGCGGGTCTTGGTCTTGGCATGGCGGGTCTTGGTCTTGGCATGGCGGGTCTTGGTCTTGGCATGGCGGGTCTTGGTCTTGGCATGGCGGGTCTTGGTCTTGGCATGGCGGGTCTTGGTCTTGGCATGGCGGGTCTTGGTCTTGGCATGGCGGGTCTTGGTCTTGGCATGGCGGGTCTTGGCGTCGTGGAGCTGCGACTGGCGGCACTTGGCGTCGTGGAGCTGCGACTGGCGGCACTTGGCGTCGTGGAGCTGCGACTGGCGGCACTTGGCGTCGTGGAGCTGCGACTGGCGGCACTTGGCGTCGTGGAGCTGCGACTGGCGGCACTTGGCGTCGTGGAGCTGCGACTGGCGGCACTTGGCGTCGTGGAGCTGCGACTGGCGGCACTTGGCGTCGTGGAGCTGCGACTGGCGGCACTTGGCGTCGTGGAGCTGCGACTGGCGGCACTTGGCGTCGTGGAGCTGGTACCGGAGCTTGGCGTCGTGGAGCTGGTACCGGAGCTCGGCGTCGTGGAGCTGGTACCGGAGCTTGGCGTCGTGGAGCTGGTACCGGAGCTTGGCGAGGAACTTGGCATGGTGGAGCTGGTGCGGCAACAGGTGCTAGCCTTGGTGCAGGTGGAGGTGGCCTAGCTGGGGGTTGCGGCTTGGCAGATCGAAAGACTGGTGAGGGCGGTCGTGCTGGAGGCTGTGGCTTGACAGGTCGGTAGACTGGTGGTGGCGGCCGTGAGGGAGGCTGTGGCTTGGCATGGTGATGCCGAGCCACCCCACCAACACAGCTCCTGACCCCAGCCCCCCCCCTCAAGGGGCGGATACCAGACGCGCTCCCTGCGGTCTGGAACTCTCTGTAGGGGTGGGCGGGGGAGGGCAGAAATGTCCCCTTTATTTTGGCCAAATTGTTTTGTTTTTTTATCCCCCACCTGGGGTTGTGTGGGTGGTAAAAAAGAAAAAAATTGTGACGGGGGCGGGACTTGAGTCTTGGGGGGTGGGGCATGAGTCTTGGGGGGCGGGGCATGAAATTGGGATGGCTGTGACTGACTAGACGTGATCTCTAAAAACATGTTTTGATAATGATTTATCAAAGTCATGCCATTAGTGTCTTTTGTTGGAGGCGGGTGTTCAAAAGAAAAAGAGTTGGAAAAAAAATCCTGGGCTGTGATGTCATCCGGGCGAAGCCGGGCTGGCTGCTGCTTGCTTCCGCCCGGAGGGGGAGGGGCTTGTGGGAGCGGCGTGTCCTGCTGGCTCGCGGAAGTTCTTCCTGAAGTCCTTCGTCGGGAGCGGCGCTTCCGGCACTGCGGCGCTGCGTCCTCCCATTCCTGGGACCAAATGGAGTTTCTGTACTCCACGGAGGAGTAGCGCCGAGTTTCCTCCTCCATCGCGCACAGGACCGCCCAAGAAGCCTCGTCCGCATTGTCCAACTCGGCCAACTTCCTTGCGGAAAAGCGGGTCTGCTGACGACCTACTGTCAGGACTTGGTCCGGGGTGTTTGCTTTTCCAGGATGCAGCGGAAAATTGGCACGGGCGAGACGGGAACCAAGGTACATGATTTATTTAATATATCAAAAAAGGAATAAATGAAAGCGCGCACAGTGGCGGAGAATAAACTATGAAAAAACAAAAGACTATAGCAAAAAGTACAAACGAAAAGCACGCACAGTGGCGGAGAATAAACTATGAAAAACAAAAAGAGTATAAACATGGAACAAAAACTTACTTGGCTTGGACAAAAAAGGAGCAGCGTGAACATGGACATATGAAACAATGGACGTAGCATAAATGTGGAGTGGTATGGGGTGCGAGGTCGTCAGAAAGAAAAACTGAAAAACACTGAACTTAAATACTATGGACATGATTAGTGAAAGCAGGTGCGTGACTCAAAACGTGAAACAGGTGCGTGACGTGACAGGTGAAAACTAATGGTTGCTATGGTGACCAGACAAGGGAGTGAAAAAGCCAGAAACTAAACAAAACATGACTAAGACAAAACATGATTACACAGACATGACAAGAAGATTAGGTTAGTCAGATTTAGCCTGGTGATCTAGTCTGGTCTAAGCTCTCAGACTAGATCCAACCAATCTAAATCTATGAAAATGAATTGATGGATGGAAGGCCAAACGTCTTTTAAGACAAACTGAATAGTTGGCACCGATTGTATGCCCTGAGAAAACGTGTTTTGTGGTATCACCATGGCTCTACTTGTAAAAATAGATAGTATTTCTAGTACCACTGCTCGTTGCTCATTGGTTAGACATCGTTGTAACGTTTTGTGCTGCCCTGAGTCTCCTTTTGGATAAAACATGTCTGGAGTCGATGAATGTTCTCATTTATTAGGTCATTGTCTTCTAAGGGCGAAACTAGACTCTTCAGTTTGTCTTAGAAGATTAGGTTAGTCAGATTTAGCCTGGTGATCTAGTCTGGTCTAAGCTCTCAGACTAGATCCAACCAATCTAAATCTATGAAAATGAATTGATGGATGGAAGGCCAAACGTCTTTTAAGACAAACTGAATAGTTGGCACCGATTGTATGCCCTGAGAAAACGTGTTTTGTGGTATCACCTTGGCTCTACTTGTAAAAATAGATAGTATTTCTAGTACCACTGCTCGTTGCTCATTGGTTGGACTCCATTGTAACGTTTTGTGCTGCCTTGAGTCTCCTCTTGGATAAAACATGTCTGGAGTCGATGAATGTTCTCATTTATTAGGTCATTGTCTTCTACGGGCGATCGATCGAAACTGGACTCTTCAGTTTGTCTTAGAAGATTAGGTTAGTCAGATCCAGCCTGGTGATCTAGTCTGGTACAAGCTCTCGGACTAGATCCGACCAATCTAAATCTATGAACATGAATTGATGGATGGAAGGCCAGACGTCTTTTAAGACAAACTGAATAGTCGGCACCAATTGTATGAAAAATAAAAATTTGAGGTGGAAATGTCAATGCAAATCTGGTGGTTTCTTTCTTTCGATCCCCAGACATCCTCCTTTGATCAAAGACCAAAATACAGGCACACAATTGTTACTTACGCCACCTGTCTAGGAATGGGAAGCGACTGTAATGCGATATGAAATGATTTATGAAAGTGGCTCACAGGAGAGCAGGGCAATGAAAATGCCATCCTCCTGAAAATCTAATAAGCTTCCTGTGCGTTCGAGGCGTTGGCATGTACAGGAAGCCTTTTGTGGGATGATCACGTATTAAACAGACTTCCAACCCCCACCATTCCTCAAATATTCATGGCAAACGGATTTACTCATTAATCTTTCATTATCTTCTATCTGGGTGTTTTGCATACATCAGGAGCTTCCACGTCTTTATTGGTAAAACTCTCACCTTGGTGCACGTTGACTTCTTTGATTGAACCTCAGAGGCACCAACACGGCGACCACGATTGTCCATTAAAGCGCCTTCTGAGGCATTATCGAAGGAAGTTAGCAGCTCGCTAACAAGCCTCTGAAATGTATCGGACATACTCGCGTCCAGTTGTGTTTAGTTGGTCGACTGATGCGGCTTTGATAGACGTTTAAAAATGAGTGTTCATAAGAACTTTGATAAGCTCTGAGCCGGGGAAAGCATGAAACGGCACAATCTTGACTCGGACAACTAAAAGCGACGCATGAAAGCCGCATACATTTGCATGGTCGTCACATTTCATGAGACATTCTTCATGCTGCATGCAAGGCGACGATCAGCCAGCCTGTTCCACCCTAATTGATCTTATGGTGTAGTGTTAGCTCCTAACTGTGGCTAGCTTTAGTCTTACTTTGCTGACTCCGGGAAACATTGAAGGGGAACATTATCACCAGACCTATGTAAGCGTCAATATATACCTTGATCCATCCATCCATCCATCTTCTTCCGCTTATCCGAGGTCGGGTCGCGGGGGCAGCAGCCTAAGCAGGGAAGCCCAGACTTCCCTCTCCCCAGCCACTTCGTCCAGCTCTTCCTGTGGGACCCCGAGGCGTTCCCAGGCCAGCCGGGAGACAGTCTTCCCAACGTGTCCTGGGTCTTCCCCGCGGTCTCCTACCGGTCGGACGTGCCCTAAACACCTCCCTAGGGAGGCGTTCGGGTGGCATCCTGACCAGATGCCCGAACCACCTCATCTGGCTCCTCTCGATGTGGAGGAGCAGCGGCTTTACTTTGAGCTCCCCCCGGATGGCAGAGCTTCTCACCCTATCTCTAAGGGAGAGCCCCGCCACCCGGCGGAGGAAACTCATTTCGGCCGCTTGTACCCGTGATCTTGTCCTTTCGGTCATAACCCAAAGCTCATGACCATAGGTGTGGATAGGAACGTAGATCGACCGGTAAATTGAGAGCTTTGCCTTCCGGCTCAGCTCCTTCTTCACCACAACGGATCGATACAGCGTCCGCATTACTGAAGACGCCGCACCGGTCCGCCTGTCGATCTCACGATCCACTCTTCCCTCACTCGTGAACAAGACTCCGAGGTACTTGAACTCCTCCACTTGGGGCAAGATCTCCTCCCCAACCCGGAGATGGCACTCCACCCTTTTCCGGGCGAGAACCATGGACTCGGACTTGGAGGTGCTGATTCTCATCCCAGTCGCTTCACACTCGGCTGTGAACCGATCCAGTGAGAGCTGAAGATCCTGGCCAGATGAAGCCATCAGGACCACATCATCTGCAAAAAGCAGAGACCTAATCCTGCAGCCACCAAACCAGATCCCCTCAACGCCCTGTTATATATACCTTGATGTTGCAGAAAAAAGACCATATATTTTTTTAACCTATTTCCGAAGTCTAAATGGGTGAATTTTGGCGAATTAAACGGCTTTCTATTATTCGCACTCGAAGCGATGACGTCACATCGGGAAGCAATCCGCCATTTTTTCACTTTCGTCGGTGTGTTGTCGGAGGGTGTAACAACACGAACAGGGACGGATTCAAGTTGCACCAGTGGCCCAAAGATGCCAAAGTGGCAAGAAATTGGACGGAATTTGTTCAAAATACGAGGGTGTGGGGAAAGCCGACGAAATGGTCAGTCGTTTGTTCCGCACACTTTACCGACGAAAGCTATGCTACGACAGAGATGGCAAGAATGTGTGGATATCCTGCGACACTCAAAGCAGATGCTGACATCAACTCCAAAACTGGACGGATCAGCTTTCAGGAAAAGAGAGCGGATGAGGGTATGTCTACAGAATATATTAATTGATGAAAACTTTATTCATTACTCGCGGTTTTACGTAAATTATTATACATAAACGTGCCCGACTTACTACCGGCAAGAATTTCTAGGCACAGTCAAGGCGTTGAGGGGATCTGGTTTGGTGGCTGCAGGATTAGGTCTCTGGTTTTTGCAGATGATGTGGTCCTGATGGCTTCATCTGGCCAGGATCTTCAGCTCTCACTGGATCGATTCGCAGCTGAGTGTGAAGCGACTGGGATGAGAATCAGCACCTCCAAGTCCAAGTCCATGGTTCTCGCCCGGAAAAGGGTGGAGTGCCATCTCCGGGTTGGGGAGGAGATCTTGCCCCAAGTGGAGGAGTTCAAGTACCTCGGAGTCTTGTTTACGAGTGAGGGAAGAGTGGATCGTGAGATCGACAGGCGGATCGGTGCGGCGTCTTCAGTAATGCGGATGCTGTATCGATCCGTTGTGGTGAAGAAGGAGCTGAGCCGGAAGGCAAAGCTCTCAATTTACCGGTCGATCTACGTTCCCATCCTCACCTATGGTCATGAGCTTTGGGTTATGACCGAAAGGACAAGATCACGGGTACAAGCTGCCGAAATGAGTTCCCTCCGCCGGGTGGCGGGGCTCTCCCTTAGAGATAGGGTGAGGAGCTCTGCCATCCGGGAGGAGCTCAAAGTAAAGCCGCTGCTCCTCCACATCGAGAGGAGCCAGATGAGGTGGTTCGGGCATCTGGTCAGGATGCCACCCGAACGCCTCCCTAGGGAGGTGTTTAGGGCACGTCCGACCGGTAGGAGGCCGCGGGGAAGACCCAGGACACGTTGGGAAGACTATGTCTCCCGGCTGGCCTGGGAACGCCTCGGGGTCCCACAGGAAGAGCTGGACGAAGTGGCTGGGGAGAGGGAAGTCTGGGCTTCCCTGCTTAGGCTGCTGCCCCCGCGACCCGACCTCGGATAAGCGGAAGAAGATGGATGGGTGGATGGATGGATTATACATAAACTGTGTTTACCAATAATTTAGCTTAAAAACATTACAACACTTAAAAACAAACACATACCAATCGTTGGTTAGAAGGCGATCGCCGAATTCGTCCTCGCTTTCTCCCGTGTCGCGGGCTGTCGTGTCGTTTTCGTCGGTTTCGCTTGCATACGGTTCAAACCGATATGGCTCAATAGCTTCAGTTTCTTCTTCAATTTTGTTTTCGCTACCTGCCTCCACACTACAACCATCCGTTTCAATGCATGCGTAATCTGTTGAATCGCTTAAGCCGCTGAAATCCGAGTCTGAATCCGAGCTAATGTCGCTATACCTTGCTGTTCTATCCGCCATGTTTGTTTGTGTTGGCATCACTATGTGACGTCACAGGAAAATGGACGGGTGTATATAACGATGGTTAAAATCAGGCACTTTGAAGCTTTTGTTAGGGATATTGCGTGATGGGTAAAATTTAGAAAAAAACTTCGAAAAATAAAATAAGCCACTGGGAACTGATTTTTAATGGTTTTAACCCTTCTGAAATTGTGATAATGTTCCCCTTTAATCCACGTATTTGATGAATACAAGTGGAACTTTTCAACAGTTGAACAGGTAAATGTGGTAAAGAAAAACATCAAAAAGTTACAAACCAATGTCAGGTTCAAACACTGATGACATCTATTCAGTGGTTCTTATCCTGGGTTGGATGGAACCCTAGGGTGAGTCGGGCTCAGGGGTTCGGCGGAGGTCGAGACACACCCGACTCATCGTGTAAATAAAAACTTCTCCCTATCGGCGTATTACGGATACGGCAACAGCAGAAGTCAGACTGATTTGCAGGTGTGTAATTTGTTGTGAGTTTATGCACTGTGTTGGTTTTGTTCTATGAACAAGGTGATGTTCATGCACGCTTCATTTTGTGCACCAGTAATAAAACATGGTAACACTTTAGTAGGGGGAACATATTCACCATTAATTAGTTGCTTATTAAGAATCAGAATCAGCTTTATTGTCATTACGCAAGGTAATGAGATTGAGGCCATTCCATACAGTGCGATGTGTGCATGCTAGAAAAACAATGTGCAAATATATAAAAAAAAGATATAAAAAATGTAGAAGTGCAATGAATATGGTGTGAAATGAATATATACATGAAAAAAACAAAACAAAAACAGGGTGGTTGGTGGAATGGGTTATTGCACCGAAGAGAAGGCAGTTATGAGGGACAATGGGGCAGTCCGTTCAGGATGGTTATGGCCCTGGGGAAGAAGCTGTTCTTTAGCCTGTTTGTTTTGGTTTTAATGCACCTGTAGCGCTTCCCAGAGGGCAGCAGGTGGAACAGGTCAGAGCCAGGGTGGGTGCTGTCCTTGATGATGGCACTGGCTCTGTTGAGGCAGCGGGAGGTGTAGATGTCCGTCAGAGAGGGGAGAGGGCGGCCAATGATCTTCTGAGCCGTCTTGACCACTCTTTGCAGCCTCTCCCTGTCTGCTGCAGTGCAGCTGCCGTACCATACCGTAATACAGTAGGTCAGCAGGCTCTCGATGGACGAGCGGTAGAAGGTCAGCAGCAGGTCAGGCTTCAGGTTGTACTTCCCGAGGACTCTAAGAAAGTGTAGCCGCTGCTGAGCCTTCTTGATGATTGATGTGGTGTTGACTGTCCAGGAGAAGTCATTAGAGATGTGGACTCCAAGGTACCTGAAGGTGTGGACCCTCTCTACACGCTCGCCGTTGATGTAGAGGGGGACAGGGTCGGTGCTGCTCCTCCTGAAGTCGACGATGATCTCTCTGGTCTTGCTGGTGTTAACATGCAAATTAGTAACATATTGGCTCTTAACTAGTCATTATTAAGTACTTATTAATGCTGTATTCGGCATGGCCTTATTATAACCCTAACCCTCTAACCCTGGCTTTAACCCTCTAACCCTGGCTTTAACCCTAGCCAAATAACTCCAAATTATGTCTTTATTACTTAGAATATTTTCCCCTAGTGTCCAAATAACTCTAAATTAAGTCTTTGTTACTTAGAACATGTTCCCCATACTAAAGTGTTACCAAAAACATATAACTTTGTCTTGAATTTGAAAAAAAAACAACATTTTATTTTTCACTAAAGAAGGGTTCGGTGAATGCGCATGTGAAACTGGTGGGGTTCGCTACCTCCAACAAGGTTAAGAACCACTGCATCTATTAAACAGACGAGAAGCAAGGAATCACGCAGAGACAGAGTTAAATTTTGCTCAATTGAGGAGAGATGTTTTTTTGGGCTGTACTCTTGTTACAGATCCAAATTACGCTCTAAAGTCCAGCCCACGTGCTTCCTCTATTTATTTGCGAGGTCCCTGGTTACATCACTAAAGCTGCCGCTGAAGGAAAGGGTTAATCTCAGCAACTCCAGTTAAGACACAATATATGACTATTCAAGAATTGCAAATGTGTTGACGCTGGTGATATCGCCTCGTCTCTGCTCTGTCTGCGTCAAGGTACTCGATGTTCGGCCTTGGCAGTCAGCAGGCCAAGTCTGGACACAACACTGATACGAGACGACTTGCAATCTTTTGGATTGCCAGCTTTGCACGGATAGAAAAATACAACTTCAGCACAATTGATAATAACGCCTAGATGAACCATAGCTCCCCAGCGCCTCTTAGCACTCCAGCATCACCGGATCCTGACACCCCACCATGCTTGACTGTAAAAAAAAAAAAAAAAAAAGGCACAATTATCCTGCTACCAACTTGTGTCGCCAGCTAGTTAAACAATATTTGAATGTTTCCCTCAATGAACCGTAGCTCCCTAACAGTGGCAGCACTCGTGCATCCCTGACAATGATTGCTACACCACCAGCACCACGCTTGACGGTAGACAAGAGACAATTAACAAGATTGTATTGTTTGGACAGTACAATGTTTCTCTGAATGAACCGCAGCTCCCCAGCGCCTGGCAGCACTCGAGCATCACCGGACCATGCTTGACTGTAAAAAAAAAATAAAAAAAGGCAGAATTATCCTGCTACCAATTTGTGTTGCCAGCTAAGTAAACAATATTTGAATGTTTCCCTCAATGGACCGTAGCTTCCCAGCGCCTAGCAGCACTCGAGCATCACCAGACCCTGACACCCCCACCATTCTTGACTGTAAAAAAAAAAAAGGCACAATTATCCTGCTACCAAATTGTGTTGCCTGCTAGTTAAACACTTGTTCAATGTTTCCCTCAATGAACCGTAGCTCTCTTACACTGGCAGTACTTGTGCATCCCTGACAATAATGCTACACCACCAGCGCCAAGCTTGACAATAGGCAAGGGACAATTATTTGTTTACCAACTTGTGTTGCCAACTGTTTAGACAAAACAATGTTTCTCGGAATGAACCGCAGCTCCCCAGCGCCCGGCAGCACTCGAGCATCACCGGACCATGCTCGACTGTAAAAAAAAAAAAAAAAGGCACAATTATCCTGCTACCAATTTGTGTTGCCAGCTAAGTAAACAATATTTGAATGTTTCCCTCAATGATCCGTAGCTCCCTTCTACTGGCAGCACTCGTGCATCCCTGACAATAATGCTCCACCACCAGTACCATGCAGTCAGCAGGCCAAGTCTGGACACAACACTGATACGAGACGACTCGCAATCTTTTGGATTGCCAGCTTTGCACAGATAGAAAAATACAACTTCAGCACAATTGATAATAACTATAGCAACGGCCCTTAAGCATAAGAGTTGTGTGATAATATATACATAATTATTCCAGCAACCAAAAAGCAGTGAAGTTGGCACGTTGTGTAAATGGTAAATAAAAACAAAATACAATAATTTGCGAATCCTTTTCAACCTATAAGCAATTGAATAGACTGCAAAGACCAAATATTTAGTGTTCGAACTGGAAAACTTTGTTGTTGTTTTTTTTGCAAATGTTGGCTCATTCGGAATTTGATGTGATGTCGTTGTGGCTTGTGCAGCCCTTTGAGACACTTGTGATTTAGGGCTATATAAATAAACATTGATTGATTGATTGATGTCTGCAACGTGTTTCAAAAAAGCTGGCAGAAGTGGCAAAAAAGACTGACAAAGTTGAGGAATGCTCATCAAACACTTGTTTGGAACAGGCTAATTGGGAACAGGTGGGTGCCATGATTGGGTATGTTGGATGTAATATTCTACATGCCCCTTTTTCTTGGGTTTTGCCTTTGAAACTATATAAAAGTAAAAATCCAAAACCAAAGCGAGTGGTGCTTATCTGATTATTTTCTGTAGCCCTCAGTCTCCTCTTGGATAAAATTTGCCACATTGCACTCTTTTTTGCCAATTTACTTTACTTTTTCTTGGGTTTTGAAACTATTTAAAAGCATAAATCCAAAACCAAGGCAAGTGGCACTTATCTGATCATAGTCTGTAGCCCTCAGTCTCCTCTCTGATAAAATTTGCCACACGCCACTTTTTCCTTGATTTAAAAATATTTACAAGAAAAACCAAGACATAGTGAGATTTGCTGATATTTTCCGTTGCCCTTATTCTCCTTTCGGATAAAATTTGCCACATATCACTTTTTCCTGTGTTTTTTTTTTTTTTGCAATTATCTTTAAGTAGAAAGCCACAACTGAGGCAAATGGCACTCGGATGATATTTTTTCACTGCCCTCAGTCTCCTCTTGGATCAAATTTGCCACATTCCACTCTTTTTTGCCAATTTACTTGCAAGTATTTTAAAGGAAAAATAAGCCAAAACTAAAGCAAGTGGACTCGGACTGATACTTTTTTGCAGCCCTTAGTCTCCTGTTGGATGTAATGTTCTACATGCCCCTTTTTCTTGGGTTTTGCTTTTGAAACTATTTAAAAGTACAAATCCAAAACCAAGGCAAGTGGCGCTTATCTGATCATTCTCTGTAGCCCTCAGTCTCCTCTTGGATAAAAGTTGCCACATTTCACTCTTTTTTGCCAATTTACTTGCAACTATTTTAAATTTAAAAAAGCCAATACTAAGGCAAGTGGACTTGGACTATTACTTTTTCGCAGCCCTTAGTCTCCTGTTGGATGTAATGTTCTGCATGCCCCTTTTTCTTGGGTTTTGCTTTTGAAACTATTTAAAAGTAAAAATCCAAAACCAAAGCGAGTGGCGCTTATCTGATTATTTTCTGTAGCCCTCAGTCTCCTCTTGGATAAAATTTGCCACATTGCCCTCTTTTTTGCCAATTTACTTTACTTTTTTTTGGGTTTTGAAACTATTTAAAAGCCTAAATCCAAAACCAACGGCAAGTGGCACTTATCTGATCATTTTCTGTAGCCCTCAGTCTCCTCTTGGATAAAATTTGCCACACGCCACTTTTTCCTTGATTTAAAAATATTTACAAGAAAAACCAAGACATAGTGAGATTTGCTGATATTTTCCGTTGCCCTTATTCTCCTTTCGGATAAAATTTGCCACATATCACTTTTTCCTGTGTTTTTTTTTTCTTGCAACTATCTTTAAGTAGAAAGCCACAACTGAGGCAAATGGCACTCGGATGATATTTTTTCACTGCCCTCAGTCTCCTCTTGGATCAAATTTTTCACATTCCACTCTTTTTTGCCAATCTATTTGCAACTATTTTAAAGGAAAATAAGCCAAAACTAAGGCAAGTGGACTCGGACTGATACTTTTTTGCAGCCCTTAGTCTCCTGTTGGATGTAATGTTCTACATGCCCCTTTTTCTGGGGTTTTGCTTTTGAAACTATTTAAAAGTACAAATCCAAAACCAAGGCAAGTGGCGCTTATCTGATCATTCTTTGTAGCCCTCAGTCTCCTCTTGGATCAAATTTGCCACATTTCACTCTTTTTTGCCAATTTACTTGCAACTATTTTAAATTTAAAAAAGCCAAAACTAAGGCAAGTGGACTTGGACTGATACTTTTTCGCAGCCCTTAGTCTCCTGTTGGATGTAATGTTCTAATTGCCCCTTTTTCTTGGGTTTTGCTTTTGAAACTATTTAAAAGTAAAAATCCAAAACCAAAGCGAGTGGCGCGTATCTGATTATTTTCTGTAGCCCTCAGTCTCCTCTTGGATACAATTTGCCACATTGCACTCTTTTTTGCCAATTTACTTTACTTTTTTTTGGGTTTTGAAACTATTTAAAAGCATAAATCCAAAACCAAGGCAAGTGGCGCTTATCTGATCATTCTCTGTAGCCCTCAGTCTCCTCTTGGATAAAAGTTGCCACATTTCACTCTTTTTTGCCAATTTACTTGCAACTATTTTAAATTTAAAAAAGCCAAAACTAAGGCAAGTGGACTTGGACTGATACTTTTTCGCAGCCCTTAGTCTCCTGTTGTAAGTAATGTTCTAATTGCCCCTTTTTCTTGGGTTTTGCTTTTGAAACTATTTAAAAGTAAAAATCCAAAACCAAAGCGAGTGGCGCTTATCTGATTATTTTCTGTAGCCCTCAGTCTCCTCTTGGATAAAATTTGCCACATTGCACTCTTTTTTGCCAATTTACTTTACTTTTTCTTGGGTTTTGAAACTATTTAAAAGCAAAAATCCAAAACCAAGGCAAGTGGCGCTTATCTGATCATTCTCTGTAGCCCTCAGTCTCCTCTTGGATAAAAGTTGCCACATTTCACTCTTTTTTGCCAATTTGCTTGCAACTATTTTAAATTTAAAAAAGCCAATACTAAGGCAAGTGGACTTGGGCTATTACTTTTTCGCAGCCCTTAGTCTCCTGTTGTAAGTAATGTTCTGCATGCCCCTTTTTCTTGGGTTTTGCTTTTGAAACTATTTAAAAGTAAAAATCCAAAACCAAAGCTAGTGGCGCTTATCTGATTATTTTCTGTAGCCCTCAGTCTCCTCTTGGATAAAATTTGCCACATTGCACTCTTTTTTGCCAATTTACTTTACTTTTTCTTGGGTTTTGAAACTATTTAAAAGCATAAATCCAAAACCAAGGCAAGTGGCACTTATCTGATCATTTTCTGTAGCCCTCAGTCTCCTCTCGGATAAAATTTACCACACGCCACTTTTTCCTTGATTTAAAAATATTTACAAGAAAAACCAAGACATAGTGAGATTTGCTGATATTTTCCGTTGCCTTTATTCTCCTTTCAGATAAAATTTGCCACATATCACTTTTTCCTGTGTTTTCTTTTTTCTTGCAACTATCTTTAAGTAGAAAGCCACAACTGAGGCAAATGGCACTCGGCTGATATTTTTTCACTGCCCTCAGTCTCCTCTTGGATCAAATTTGCCACATTCCACTCTTTTTTGCCAATTTACTTGCAACTATTTTAAAGGAAAATAAGCCAAAACTAAGGCAAGTGGACTCGGACTGATACTTTTTTGCAGCCCTTAGTCTCCTGTTGGATGTAATGTTCTACATGCCCCTTTTTCTGGGGTTTTGCTTTTGAAACTATTTAAAAGTAAAAATCCAAAACCAAGGCAAGTGGCGCTTATCTGATCATTTTCTGTAGCCCTCAGTCTCCTCTTAGACAAAAGTTGCCACATTTCACTCTTGTTTGCCAATTTACTTGCAACTATTTTAAATTTAAAAAAGCCAAAACTAAGGCAAGTGGACTTGGACTGATACTTTTTCGCAGCTCTTAGTCTCCTGTTGTAAGTAATGTTCTAATTGCCCCTTTTTCTTGGGTTTTGCTTTTGAAACTATTTAAAAGTAAAAATCCAAAACCAAAGCTAGTGGCGCTTATCTGATTATTTTCTGTAGTCCTCAGTCTCCTCTTGGATAAAATTTGCCACATTGCACTCTTTTTTGCCAATTTACTTTACTTTTTCTTGGGTTTTGAAACTATTTAAAAGCATAAATCCAAAACCAAGGCAAGTGGCACTTATCTGATCATTTTCTGTAGCCGTCAGTCTCCTCTCGGATAAAATTTGCCACACGCCACTTTTTCCTTGATTTAAAAATATTTACAAGAAAAACCAAGACATAGTGAGATTTGCTGATATTTTCCGTTGCCCTTATCCTCCTTTCGCATAAAATTTGCCACATATCACTTTTTCCTGTGTTTTCTTTTTTCTTGCAACTATCTTTAAGTAGAAAGCCACAACTGAGACAAATGGCACTCGGCTGATATTTTTTCACTGCCCTCAGTCTCCTCTTGGATCAAATTTGCCACATTTCACTCTTGTTTGCCAATTTACTTGCAACTATTTTAAAGGAAAATAAGCCAAAACTAAGGCAAGTGGACTCGGACTGATACTTTTTTGCAGCCCTTAGTCTCCTGTTGGATGTAATGTTCTACATGCCCCTTTTTCTTAGGTTTTGCTTTTGAAAGTATTTAAATGTAAAAATCCAAAACCAAGGCAAGTGTAGCTTATCTGATCATTCTTTGTAGCCCTCAGTCTCCTCTTGGATAAAAGTTGCCACATTTCACTCTTTTTTGCCAATTTACTTGCAACTATTTTAAGTTTAAAAAAGCCAATACTAAGGCAGGTGGACTTGGACTATTACTTTTTCGCAGCCCTTAGTCTCCTGTTGGATGTAATGTTCTGCATGCCCCTTTTTCTTGGGTTTTGCTTTTGAAACTATTTAAAAGTAAAAATCCAAAACCAAAGCGAGTGGTGCTTATCTGATTATTTTCTGTAGCCCTCAGTCTCCTCTTGGATAAAATTTGCCACATTGCACTCTTTTTTGCCAATTTACTTTACTTTTTCTTGGGTTTTGAAACTATTTAAAAGCATATATCCAAAACCAAGGCAAGTGGCACTTATCTGATCATTTTCTGTAGCCCCTCAGTCTCCTCTTGGACAGAATTTGCCACACACCACTTTTTCCTTGATTTAAAAATATTTACAAGAAAAACCAAGACATAGTGAGATTTGCTGATATTTTCTGTTGCCCTTATTCTCCTTTCGGATAAAATTTGCCACATATCACTTTTTCCTGTGTTTTTTTCTTCTTGCAACTATCTTTAAGTAGAAAGCCACAACTGAGGCAAATGGCACTTGGCTGATATTTTTTCACTGCCCTCAGTCTCCACTTGGATCAAATTGCCACATTCCACTCTTTTTTGCCAATTTACTTGCAACTATTTTAAAGGAAAACAAGCCAAAACTAAGGCAAGTGGACTCGGACTGATACTTTTTTGCAGCCCTTAGTCTCCTGTTGGATGTAATGTTCTGCATGCCCCTTTTTCTTGGGTTTTGCTTTTAAAACTATTTAAAAGTACAAATCCAAAACCAAGGCAAGTGGCGCTTATCTGATCATTCTCTGCAGCCCTCAGTCTCCTCTTGGATAAAAGTTGCCACATTTCACTCTTTTTTGCCAATTTACTTGCAACTATTTTACATTTAAAAAAGCCGAAACTAAGGCAAGTGGACTTGGACTGATACTTTTTCGCGGCCCTTAGTCTTCTGTTGGATGTAATGTTCTAATTGCCCCTTTTTCTTGGGTTTTGCTTTTGAAACTATTTAAAAGTAAAAATCCAAAAACCAAAGCGAGTGGTGCTTATCTGATTATTTTCTGTAGCCCTCAGTCTCCTCTTGGAGACAATTTGCCACATTGCACTCTTTTTTTGCCAATTTACTTTACTTTTTCTTGGGTTTTTAAACTATTTAAAAGCATAAATCCAAAACCAACGCAAGTGGCACTTATCTGATCATTTTCTGTAGCCCTCAGTCTCCTCTTGGATAAAATTTGCCACACGCCACTTTTTCCTTGATTTAAAAATATTTACAAGAAAAACCAAGAGATAGTGAGATTTGCTGATATTTTCTGTTGCCCTTATTCTCCTTTCGGATAAAATTTGCCACATATCACTTTTTCCTGTGTTTTTTTTTTTTTCTTGCAACTATCTTTAAGTAGAAAGCCACAACTGAGGCAAATGGCACTCGGCTGATATTTTTTCACTGCCCTCAGTCTCCTCTTGGATCAAATTTGCCACATTCCACACTTTTTTGCCAATTTACTTGCAACTATTTTAAAGGAAAATAAGCCAAAACTAAGGCAACTGGACTCGGACTGATACTTTTTTGCAGCCCTTAGTCTCCTGTTGGATGTAATGTTCTACATGCCCCTTTTTCTTAGGTTTTGCTTTTGAAAGTATTTAAAAGTAAAAATCCAAAACCAAGGCAAGTGGCGCTTATCTGATCATTCTCTGCAGCCCTCAGTCTCCTCTTGGATAAAAGTTGCCACATTTCACTCTTTTTTGCCAATTTACTTGCAACTATTTTACTTTTAAAAAAGCCAAAACTAAGGCAAGTGGACTTGGACTGATACTTTTTCACGGCCCTTAGTCTCCTGTTGGATGTAATGTTCTAATTGCCCATTTTTCTTGGGTTTTGCTTTTGAAACTATTTAAAAGTGAAAATCCAAAAACCAAAGCGAGTGGTGCTTATCTGATTATTTTCTGTAGCCCTCAGTCTCCTCTTGGAGACAATTTGCCACATTGCACTCTTTTTTTGCCAATTTACTTTACTTTTTCTTGGGTTTTGAAACTATTTAAAAGCCTAAATCCAAAACCAATGGCAAGTGGCACTTATCTGATCATTTTCTGTAGCCCTCAGTCTCCTCTTGGATAAAATTTGCCACACGCCACTTTTTCCTTGATTTAAAAATATTTACAAGAAAAACCAAGACATAGTGAGATTTGCTGATATTTTCCGTTGCCCTTATTCTCCTTTCGGATAAAATTTGCCACATATCACTTTTTCCTGTGTTTTTTTTTTCTTGCAACTATCTTTAAGTAGAAAGCCACAACTGAGACAAATGGCACTCGGCTGATATTTTTTCACTGCCCTCAGTCTCCTCTTGGATCAAATTTGCCACATTCCACACTTTTTTGCCAATTTACTTGCAACTATTTTAAAGGAAAATAAGCCAAAACTAAGGCAAGTGGACTCGGACTGATACTTTTTTGCAGCCCTTAGTCTCCTGTTGGATGTAATGTTCTACATGCCCCTTTTTCTGGGGTTTTGCTTTTGAAACTATTTAAAAGTAAAAATCCAAAACCAAGGCAAGTGGCGCTTATCTGATCATTCTCTGTAGCCCTCAGTCTCCTCTTAGACAAAAGTTGCCACATTTCACTCTTGTTTGCCAATTTACTTGCAACTATTTTAAATTTAAAAAAGCCAAAACTAAGGCAAGTGGACATGAACTGATACTTTTTCGCAGCCCTTAGTCTCCTGTTGGATGTAATGTTCTGCATGCCCCTTTTTCTTGGGTTTTGCTTTTGAAACTATTTAAAAGTAAAAATCCAAAACCAAAGCAAGTGGCGCTTATCTGATTATTTTCTGTAGCCCTCAGTCTCCTCTTGGATAAAATTTGCCACATTGCACTCTTTTTTGCCAATTTACTTTACTTTTTCTTGGGTTTTGAAACTATTTAAAAGCATAAATCCAAAACCAATGGCAAGTGGCACTTATCTGATCATTTTCTGTAGCCCTCAGTCTCCTCTCGGATAAAATTTGCCACACGTCACTTTTTCCTTGATTTAAAAATATTTACAAGAAAAACCAAGACATAGTGAGATTTGCTGATATTTTCCGTTGCCCTTATTCTCCTTTCGGATAAAATTTGCCACATATCACTTTTTCCTGTGTTTTTTTTTTCTTGCAACTATCTTTAAGTAGAAAGCCACAACTGAGGCAAATGGCACTCGGATGATATTTTTTCACTGCCCTCAGTCTCCTCTTGGATCAAATTTGCCACATTCCACACTTTTTTGCCAATTTACTTGCAACTATTTTAAAGGAAAATAAGCCAAAACTAAGGCAAGTGGACTCGGACTGATACTTTTTTGTAGCCCTTAGTCTCCTGTTGGATGTAATGTTCTACATGCCCCTTTTTCTTAGGTTTTGCTTTTGAAAGTATTTAAAAGTAAAAATCCAAAACCAAGGCAAGTGGCGCTTATCTGATCATTCTTTGTAGCCCTCAGTCTCCTCTTGGATAAAAGTTGCCACATTTCACTCTTTTTTGCCAATTTACTTGCAACTATTTTAAATCTTTTTCGCAGCACTTAGTCTCCTGTTGGATGTAATGTTCTAATTGCCCCTTTTTCTTGGGTTTTGCTTTTGAAACTATTTAAAAGTAAAAATCCAAAACCAAAGCGAGTGGTGCTTATCTGATTATTTTCTGTAGCCCTCAGTCTCCTCTTGGAGACAATTTGCCACATTGCACTCTTTTTTGCCAATTTACTTTACTTTTTCTTGGGTTTTGAAACTATTTAAAAGCCTAAATCCAAAACCAATGGCAAGTGGCACTTATCTGATCATTTTCTGTAGCCCTCAGTCTCCTCTTGGATAAAAGTTGCCACATTTCACTCTTTTTTGCCAATTTACTTGCAACTATTTTAAATTAAAAAAAGCCAATACTAAGGCAAGTGGACTTGGACTGATACTTTTTCGCAGCCCTTAGTCTCCTGTTGTAAGTAATGTTCTAATTGCCCCTTTTTCTTGGATTTTGCTTTTGAAACTATTTAAAAGTAAAAATCCAAAACCAAAGCGAGTGGCGCTTATCTGATTATTTTCTGTAGCCCTCAGTCTCCTCTTGGAGACAATTTGCCACATTGCACTCTTTTTTGCCAATTTACTTTACTTTTTCTTGGGTTTTGAAACTATTTAAAAGCCTAAATCCAAAACCAAGGCAAGTGGCGCTTATCTGATCATTCTTTGTAGCCCTCAGTCTCTTCTTGGATAAAAGTTGCCACATTTCACTCTTTTTTGCCAATTTACTTGCAACTATTTTAAATTTAAAAAAGCCAAAACTAAGGCAAGTGGACTTGGACTGATACTTTTTCGCGGCCCTTAGTCTCCTGTTGGATGTAATGTTCTAATTGCCCCTTTTTCTTGGGTTTTGCTTTTGAAACTATTTAAAAGTAAAAATCCAAAACCAAAGCGAGTGGCGCTTATCTGATCATTTTCTGTAGCCCTCAGTCTCCTCTTGGAGACAATTTGCCACATTGCACTCTTTTTGGCCAATTTACTTTACTTTTTCTTGGGTTTTGAAACTATTTAAAAGCATAAATCCAAAACCAATGGCAAGTGGCACTTATCTGATCATTTTCCGTAGCCCTCAGTCTCCTCTCGGATAAAATTTGCCATAAGCCACTTTTTTTTGCGGTTTTCCTTGCAACCATTTGGAAATTGTAAGCAACAACATAGTCAGGTGTAGCTAAGCAAATACTTTTCCGCCCGCCCTCAGTCTCATCTCGGATAAAAATTTTCCACATACCACTTTTGTATTTGTTCTTGTTACTACGTATAAAGTATGTTGAGTTTTTTGCCTTTTTCTCTGCCTGAACTGAACACAACAAAAAGTGTTATTTCATCTGATACAAAATTTGGCTGTCTGCCTGGTTAATCTTGGGCGGGATTAACCTCCCTGCATGGTCGTCCTTCATGGCTGCACAGGATTTCAGCTGCAAATGTCAAGGACGTGTGATACTAATGAAACAGTCCACAACTGTTGCATGCAAAAAAAAAACAGATTGGTGAGCTAAACAGGACATATGTTGCTGACAGAAAGAATATTGGGAAAGTACTAAAAACCAAACTCTCATTAAAAAGTTAGCATCCTCAAGATGTTTTGACTTGCTGTATACGTTTCTTCAATCAGTCTATTTTGGTGGGTGTGAATAGTAAAAAAAAAAAAAAAAAAAAAAGTGTGGCTCATAGATGTAAAAAAAAAAAAAAAAAAAAAAGTTTGTCAAGGTCAGTGGTTCACCGACTGCCTCTCTGGCTTTCTTCCGCATCCGCATCCGCATCCGCATCCGCCTCCGCCGCGATTAAAGCCGATCTATGATCCCGCTTCTTAGTGAGGACGACCACAAGAGGTGGGAGATGACCTTGTGGGCACCAGAGCAGGGCCCGGACAGTATTTACTGTGTACCAGAAAAAAACAAAATGCAATCCTAACGAGAACAAGAAAAGAAGTAAATAACTATCACAGCCCAATTAGAGCGATACGCCAACCTGGCAACATCACAGCGGGCGAAAAGAGGAAAAAGAATCCCATTCAATTATTCTGCTCGTCATTTCAACAACTTATGTACTTCGTCTCTCGTGTTGCCAGCTAGTTCAACGATATGTTAATGTGTCCCTCAATAAACCGTAGCTCCCTAACACCGGCAGCACTCGTGCATCCCTGACAATGATGCTACACCACCATGCTCGGCTGTAAAAAAAAAAGAAAAAAAAAAAAAAAAAAAAAAAGGCACAATTATCCTGCTACCAACTTGTGTTGCAAGCTAGTTAAAAAATATATTAATGTTTTCCCTCAATGAACCGTAGCTCCCTTTTACTGGCAGCACTCGTGCATCCCTGACAATAATGCTACACCACCAGCACCATGCTTGACAGTAGACAAGAGACAATTATCTGTTTACCAACTTGTGTTGCCAGCTGTTTGGACAATACAATGTTCCTCGGAATGAACCGCAGCTCCCCAGCGCCTGGCAGCACTCGAGCATCACCGGACCATGCTCGACTGTAAAGAAAAAAAAAAAAAGAAAAAAAAAAAGGCACAATAATCCTGCTACCAATTTGTGTTGCCAGCTAAGTAAACAATATTTGAATGTTTCCCTCAATGGACCGTAGCTCCCCAGCGCCTAGCTGCACTCGAGCATCACCAGACCCTGACACCCCCACCATGCTTGACTGTAAAAAAAAAAAGGCACAATTATCCTGCTACCAAATTGTGTTGCCTGCTAGTTAAACACTTGTTCAATGTTTCCCTCAATGAACCGTAGCTCTCTTACACTGGCAGCACTCGTGCATCCCTGACAATAATGCTACACCACCAGCGCCAAGCTTGACAATAGGCAAGAGACAATTATCTGTTTACCAACTTGTGTTGCCAACTGTTTAGACAATACAATGTTTCTCGGAATGAACCGCAGCTCCCCAGCGCCTGGCAGCACTCGAGCATCACCGGACCCTGCTCCACTGTAAAAAAAAAAAAAAAGGCACAATAATCCTGCTACCAATTTGTGTTGCCAGCTAAGTAAACAATATTTGAATGTTTCCCTCAATGAACCGTAGCTCCCTTCTACTGGCAGCACTCGTGCATCCCTGACAATAATGTTACACCACCAGCACCATGCTTGACGGTAGACAAGAGACAATTATCTGTTTACCAACTTGTGTTGCCAGCTGTTTGGACAATACAATGTTCCTCGGAATGAACCGCAGCTCCCCAGCGCCTGGCAGCACTCGAGCATCACCGGACCATGCTCGACTGTAAAAAAAAAAAAAAAAAAAAAAGCACAATTATTCTGCTACCAATTTGTGTTACCAGCTAAGTAAACAATATTAGAATGTTTCCCTCAATGAACCGTAGCTCCCTTCTACTGGCAGCACTCGTGCATCCCTGACAATAATGCTACACCACCAGCACCATGCTTGACAGTAGACAAGAGACAATTATCTGTTTACCAACTTGTGTTGCCAACTGTTTAGACAATACAATGTTCCTCGGAATGAACCGCAGCTCCCCAGCGCCCGGCAGCACTCGAGCATCATCGGACCATGCTCGACTGTAAAAAAAAAAAAAAAAAAAAAAAAAAAAAGAAAAAAAAAGGCACAATTATCCTGCTACCAATTTGTGTTGCCAGCTAAGTAAACAATATTTGAATGTTTCCCTCAATGGACCATAGCTCCCCAGCGCCTGGCAGCACTCGAGCATCACCAGACCCTGACACCTACACCATGCTTGACTGTAAAAAAAAAAAAAAAAAAAAGGCACAATTATCCTGCTACCAACTTGTGTCGCCAGCTAGTTAATCAATATTTGAATGTTTCCCTCAATGAACCGTAGCTCCCTAACACTCGTGCATCCCTGACAATGATGCTACACCGCCAGACAAAAGACAATTATTTTTTTTACCAACTTGTGTTGCCATTGTTTCGACAATATTGGCTGTGTGCGATAGTACATCTACACTTCAACACAAGCTGCACACGGACTACTCTAAAACAGACTCCTTTCTATAGCAGTGTCCTCTGAGGGGGACTAACACAACACTTTCATCAATAAGCTTGACCAAAGCACAGACACGAAAGAAAACTGGTTAGCTCCCACTTGTCGTCCTCCAGCTGGCTGATGGGTTGATGAATGTGGAAGTGGATCAGTGCTGACTTGTGGTCTGCAGTCCGAGTCACCCGCCTGCTCTTATTGGATCGGAGTCACGTTGGTTTGGGTAATAGAACAAAGCTTGGCGTGAAGAAGTGACAGTTGACAAACCGTGACGAGAAGAAAGCAAGCAGAGTTCAGAGAAGCTGAAAGGTAACACTTAGAAATAAATATGGACGTGGATCCTCTCGTCTAATACAGCAGGAGTGAGTCTTCATCAATTGTTCATCCAGCATGACGAGCTGACATCTCAGTGTTACGTCTCCTTTCCATTGGACGCCATCGTTTCAGCTTACAAAACACGCACTGATGACTTCTCCGCATTACATCACTACATTCCTTCTTGAATCATGCTAAGTTTATTTACAGTTTCCGGAGTAATTCATTTTTAAATTCATATTTGTCCATCCATGCATCTTCTTCCGCTTATCCGAGGTCGGGTCGCGGGGGCAGCAGCCTAAGCAGGGAAGCCCAGACTTCCCTCTCCCCAGCCACTTCGTCCAGCTCTTCCCGGTCATTTTTAAAAACGACTGCTAATCCTCCTCCTTTTCGACCGGACGGCCGTGGGGAATTAAAGTAGGAACACTCCGGAGGCAGAAGTTCATTAAGAGGGGCGGACTCACCGGCTCTCAGCCATGTCTCCGTCACACAGAGGAAGTCCAGTCCGCGGGAAGTGAAGAAATCCTTCAGGATAAACGTTTTGTTTGTCAAAGATCTTGCGTTCACAAGACCGAACCTGGCGGGGGCCAGCACGTCCAAGGCCGCAATTAATCCGGGTGGCGCCCGACACACAGCCCGCAGGTGGCGGGAATCCACCCCGCGCCTCCGGGGGGCGGGGACAGCAGGAGCGACGGCGGCAAGCCTCTTCCTCCAAACCAACGATAGGAACCAACCAGGAGCCGATGGGATCGAGCGAGCGTGGGTGCAGGAGGAGACCGGATACCGCACCATTCCTCCTTCGGGAAGCCACGGGAAGCCGGGCCAGGAGTGCCCTAACTTTCACCAGCTGGCCGCCACATTTACCGCGGCGCCGGAGACGCTTCTGCCGGGGGAGAGGAGCCAGGGGGCGGGAAAGGAAGGCAGGAATCCGGCCAGGTGAAAAAGCTGACTGGGACGTCGAAAAACCAACGTCGAAGTTGATCATATCAGTTGGAGAGGGGCAAAGATCCAACAGTGTTTGGCGGTCATACACAAGCAGTGAGCTGACAGAGACGAAAATAGACGCAAAAAACACAAAAACGAACAGAGCTGACAACGAGAGACGGCAGGCCAAAGCACATGGCGCCATCTTGGTCGGGCTCCTCTCCATGTGGAGGAGCAGCGGCTTTACTTTGAGCTCCCACCGGATGGCAAAGCTTCTCACCCTATCTCTAAGGGAGAGCCCCGCCCGCCACCCGGCGGAGGAAACTCATATGGGCCGCTTGTAACCCAAAGCTCATCAAATCAAATCAAATCAACTTTATTTATAAAGCACATTTAAAATTTACCACAGGGGTAGCCAAAGTGCTGTACAATGGACAGGTTAAAAGATAAAACGAGTACCGAGCAAACAACACAACACAAACAGAACACGATAAAAAAATAAATAATAAAAATAGAATAAATAAAAACATAAAAACAGGTTCACAGCAGGTGTATTATGGGGCGCCATTGCAGGATGGATATCACTCAGTGTTAAAAGCCATGGAATAAAAGTATGTTTTTAAGAGAGATTTAAAAACAGGAAGAGAGGAGGCTTGTCTAACACTCAGGGGTAGGTCGTTCCAGAGCTTGGGAGCAGCAACGGCGAAAGCTCTGTCACCTCTAAGCTTCAGCCTTGTGTCGGGGACCGTCAACAGCAGCTGATCGGCTGATCTTAAGGATCGGGTGGGGCAGTAAGGCTGAAGGAGGTCGGAGAGATAGGTTGGCGCGAGGTTGTTTAGACATTTAAAAACAAATAAAAGGAGTTTAAAATTGATTCGATAACGCACAGGGAGCCAGTGAAGGGACGCTAAAATGGGGGTGATGTGCTCACGTCTGCGGGTCTGTGTTAGCAGACGAGCAGCAGAGTTCTGCACGAGCTGCAGGCGGGCGAGGGAGGCCTGGCTAATGCCAACATACAGGGCATTGCAGTAATCAAGACGAGTCGAGATAAAAGCGTGGATTAATTTCTCAAGATCATGTCCTGATAGAAGCGGTTTCACTTTCGCTATTTGGCGTAATTGATAAAAGCTTTTTTGAACGACGCTGCTGATTTGTTTTTCGAATTTAAAATCTGAGTGGAACTTTACCCCCAGGTTTGTGACAGAGTCGCTGAGATACGGGGTCAGAGTGCCGAGGTCAACGTTGGGGGAGGGAGAGCGACTTGGACCGAACAACATAACTTTTGTTTTATCTATCTTCATTTCGGCTCAGGAAGTTAGCTGAAAGCCAGACTTTGATGTCGTGCAGGCAGTCAATAAGACGTTGAACCGTGTTATTTTGTGCCATGGGAAAATAAATCTGGCAATCATCGGCGTAAAAATGAAATGCAATACTGTACTTCCTAAAAATAGAACCAAGGGGGAGAAGGTAAAGCGCAAATACAATTGGGGCAAGGATTGAGCCCTGGGGCACCCCATGTGGTAAAGGAGCTGTGGAAGACATAAAACTGTCTACTTTTTAGAGATGCGCGGTTTGCGGGCACAACCGCGGAGTCCGCGGATTATCCGCGGATCGGGCGGATGAAATTAAAAAAAATTAGATTTTATCCGCGGGTCGGGTCGGGTCGGGTCGGACGGTTGAAATAAAAAAATTTTTTATTTTAAATAGATTCAGGCGGGTGGCAGTTAAACCAATTCGGAAATATATATACATAGTTAAATGTTGTTACCCACATACGAAAAACGAGCAGGCACCTGCTGCATATGCCACAACAGAAGAAAAAAAAAAAAAAGAGATGGACACTTTTACGGAGCGGAGAAGGGACGCCTCGCCGGGGTCCGGGACCGAGGCCCCTTCCCCCGAGAGGGCCCCACCGGGAGCCGTAGCTGAGGCGATCCGCGAGAAGGGCCCGACGCACGTCCAGGGTCACCACCGCGTCCACCGCACCGACACCCCGCCTCGTCCGCCTTCGCCGCGGCCGGCGTCACGCGCAGCCCCCGTGGCCGGGGGCTTGTAACAGGGGTCACTCCGCGCGCTCCGCCCGCGCAGCTTACCTGCCCGCCACCCCTGTTGCCGGGGGCGCGTAACAGGGGTCACTCCGCGCGCAGTGCGCTCACGAAAGGGGTGGGGCTCACCCTGGTTGATATAGACAGCAGGACGGTGGCCATGGAACTCGGAACCCGCTAAGGAGTGTGTAACAACCCACCTGCCGAATCAACTAGCCCTGAAAATGGATGGCGCTGGAGCGTCGGGCCCATACCCGGCCCATATGATTGCGCACTGGTGTGCGTCTGGGTCGTGACAGCGTGGCACGCGAATGTCTGTGCTGCATTGGATCAGTCTCCTTTCTTTAACAGGCAAAAGCTTTATAACCTCACTAATGCCTTGCATCGTCTATATTAGATATATAACAACGGGCGGGTGCGGGCGGGTGCGGTTCTGATCAAATTTTAGGTCGGGTGGATGGCGGATGGTTGACGACTTTCTGATGCGGTTGCGGATGAAATAATTGCCTATCCGCGCATGTCTACTATCCATCCATCCATTTTCTACCGCTTATTCCCTTTGGGGTCGCGGGGGGCGCTGGAGCCTATCTCAGCTACAATCGGGCGGAGGGCGGGGTACACCCTGGACAAGTCGCCACCTCATCGCAGGGCCAACACAGATAGACAGACAACATTCACACTCACATTCACACACTAGGGCCAATTTAGTGTTGCCAATCAACTTATCCCCAGGTGCATGTCTTTGGAAGTGGGAGGAAGCCGGAGTACCCGGAGGGAACCCACGCAGTCACGGGGAGGACATGCAAACTCCACACAGAAAGATCCCGAGCCCGGGATTGAACCCAAGACTACTCAGGACCTTCGTATTGTGAGGCAGATGCACTAACCCCTCTGCCACCGTGAAGCCCGCATCTCTACTACTTTTACACAAAAACTCCTGTCGGTTAGGTACGACCGGAACCAGTTGAGGGCGGCGCCCTTAATGCCCACACAGTTCTCAAGACGAGTGATTAAGGTGGCGTGGTCGACGGTGTCGAACGCAGCAGACAGATCTAAAAGCACCAGGACAACATATTTACCAGAATCAGTGGACAGGAGGATATCGTTAAAAACTTTTAGAAGCGCTGACTCTGTGCTGTGGAGGGCTTTAAAACCGGACTGGAACAGCTCAGTGATACCATTATCCTCTAAGAAGGGCAACAACTGACTGTAGACAACCTTCTCTAATATTTTGGAAATGTATGGAAGATTAGAGATAGGTCTGAGGTTAGAGAGGAGAGAGGGGTCGAGGCTTGGTTTTTTAAGTAGAGGTCGTACCACTGCATGTTTAAACTCTGGCAAAAATTGCGATCTAATAAAAAAAAATTAAAAAAAATCAAAATTGCGCTCTAGCGCCCCCTAGGAAAAAAACACAAACACAACTGCCTCTAACTCCCAGTAGGAATGTCGTAGAGACATGAAACAAAAACCTCTATGTAGGTCTGACTTAGACCTAGATTTCATACATTGACATTCTTCAGCAAAAATCCACAGGAAGTTGTCGATTCCCCCTTCAAAACAAACATTTTGTAAAAACAGTCACTTTTGCATCTTTGAGGTGTAATTTGACCCCCTTAACATGCTTCAAAACTCACCAAACTGGACACACACATCAGGACTGGCAAAAATTGCGATCTAATAAAAAAAAAAACCAAACCCCAAAACTCAAAATTGCGCTCTAGCGCCCCCTAGGAAAAAAACACAAACACAACTGCCTCTAACTCCCAGTAGGAATGTTGTAGAGACATGAAACAAAAACCTCTATGCAGGTCTTACTTAGATCTAGATTTCATACATTAACATTCTTCAGCAAAAATCCACAGGAAGTTGTCGATTCCCCCTTCAAAACATAAATTTTGTAAAAACAGTCACTTTTGCATCTTTGAGGTGTAATTTGACCCCCTTAACATGCTTCAAAACTCACCAAACTGGACACACACATCAGGACTGGCAAAAATTGCGATCTAATAAACAAAACAAACCCCAAAACTCAATATTGCGCTCTAGCGCCCCCTAGGAAAAAAACACAAACACAACTGCCTCTAACTCCCAGTAGGAATGTTGTAGAGACATGAAACCAAAACCTCTATGTAGGTCTGACTTAGACCTAGATTTCATACATTGACATTCTTCAGCAAAAATCCACAGGGAGTTGTCGATTCCCCCTTCAAAACAAAAATGTTGTAAAAACAGTCACTTTTGCATCTTTGAGGTGTAATTTGACCCCCTTAACATGCTTCGAAACTCACCAAACTGGACACACACATCAGGACTGGCAAAAATTGCGATCTAATAAAAAAAAAAATCCAAACCCCAAAACTCAAAATTGCGCTCTAGCGCCCCCTAGGAAAAAAACACAAACACAACTGCCTCTAACTCTCAGTAGGAATGTTGTAGAGACATGAAACAAAAACCTCTATGTAGGTCTGACTTAGACCTAGATTTCATACATTGACATTCTTCAGCAAAAATCCACAGGAAGTTGTCGATTCCCCCTTCAAAACAAAAACTTTGTAAAAACAGTCACTTTTGCATCTTTGAGGTGTAATTTGACCCCCTTAACATGCTTCAAAACTCACCAAACTGGACACACACATCAGGACTGGCAAAAATTGCGATCTAATAAAAAAAAATAAAAAAATAAAAAAATTGCGCTCTAGCGCCCCCTAGGAAAAAAACACAAACACAACTGCCTCTAACTCCCAGTAGGAATGTTGTAGAGACATGAAACAAAAACTTCTATGTAGGTCTGACTTAGACCTAGATTTCATACATTGACATTCTTCAGCAAAAATCCACAGGAAGTTGTCGATTCCCCCTTCAAAACAAATATTTTGTATAAACAGTCACTTTTGCATCTTTGAGGTGTAATTTGACCCCCTTAACATGCTTCAAAACTCACCAAACTAGACACATACATCAGGACTGGCAAAAATTGCGATTTAATAAAAAACCAAACCCCAAAACTCAAAATTGCGCTCTAGCGCCCCCTAGGAAAAAAACACAAACACAACTGCCTCTAACTCCCAGTAGGAATGTCGTAGAGACATGAAACAAAAACCTCTATGTATGTCTTACTTAGATCTAGATTTCATACATTAACATTCTTCAGCAAAAATCCACAGGAAGTTGTCGATTCCCCCTTCAAAACAAAAATGTTGTAAAAACAGTCACTTTTGCATCTTTGAGGTGTAATTTGACCCCCTTAACATGCTTCAAAACTCACCAAACTGGACACACACATCAGGACTGGCAAGAATTGCGATCTAATAAACAAAACAAACCCCAAAACTCAATATTGCGCTCTAGCGCCCCCTAGGAAAAAAACACAAACACAACTGCCTCTAACTCCCAGTAGGAATGTTGTAGAGACATGAAACAAAAACCTCTATGTAGGTCTGACTTAGACCTAGATTTCATACATTGACATTCTTCAGCAAAAATCCACAGGAAGTTGTCGATTCCCCCTTCAAAACAAAAATGTTGTAAAAACAGTCACTTTTGCATCTTTGAGGTGTAATTTGACCCCCTTAACATGCTTCAAAACTCACCAAACTGGACCCACACATCAGGACTGGCAAAAATTACGATCTAATAAAAAACCAAACCCCAAAACTCAAAATTGCGCTCTAGCGCCCCCTAGGAAAAAAACACAAACACAACTGCCTCTAACTCCCAGTAGGAATGTTGTAGAGACATGAAACAAAAACCTCTATGTAGGTCTGACTTAGACCTAGATTTCATACATTGACATTCTTCAGCAAAAATCCACAGGAAGTTGTCGATTCCCCCTTCAAAAAATTTTTTTTGTAAAAACAGTCACTTTTGCATCTTTGAGGTGTAATTTGACCCCCTTAACATGCTTCAAAACTCACCAAACTGGACACACACATCAGGACTGGCAAAAATTGCGATCTAATAAACAAAACAAACCCCAAAACTCAATATTGCGCTCTAGCGCCCCCTAGGAAGAAAACACGGACAAAACTGCCTCTAATGGAATAGGAATGTCGTAGAGACATGAAACAAAAATCTCTATGTAGGTCTGACTTAGACCTAGATTTCTTACATTGACATCTTTCAGCAAAAATCAACAGGAAGTTGTCGATTCCCCCTTCAAAACAAAAGTTTAGTAAAAACAGTCACTTTTGCATCTTTGAGGTGTAATTTGACCCCCTTAACATGCTTCAAAACTCTCCAAACTGGACACACACATCAGGACTGGCAAAAATTACGATCTAAAAAAAATAATAATAATAAAAAACTCAAAATTGCGCTCTAGCGCCCCCTAGGAAAAAAACACAAACACAACTGCCTCTAACTCCCAGTAGGAATGTTGTAGAGACATGAAACAAATACCTCTATGTAGGTCTGACTTAGACCTAGATTTCATACATTGACATTCTTCAGCAAAAATCCACAGAAAGTTGTCGATTCCCCCTTCAAAAACAAAAATTTTGTAAAAACAATCACTTTTGCATCTTTGAGGTGTAATTTGACCCCCTTAACATGCTTCAAAACTCGCCAAACTGGACACACACATCAGGACTGGCAAAAATTGCGATCTAATAAAAAACCAAACCCCAAAACTCAAAATTGCGCTCTAGCGCCCCCTAGGAAAAAAACACAAACACAACTGCCTCTAACTCCCAGTAGGAATGTTGTAGAGACATGAAACAAATACCTCTATGTAGGTCTGACTTAGACCTAGATTTCATACATTGACATTCTTCAGCAAAAATCCACAGGAAGTTGTCGATTCCCCCTTCAAAACAAAAATGTTGTAAAAACAGTCACTTTTGCATCTTTGAGGTATAATTTGACCCCCTTAACATGCTTCAAAACTCACCAAACTGGACACACACATCAGGACTAGCAAAAATTGCGATCTAATAAACAAAACAAACCCCAAAACTCAATATTGCGCTCTAGCGCCCCCTAGGAAGAAAACACGGACAAAACTGCCTCTAATGGAATAGGAATGTCGTAGAGACATGAAACAAAAACCTCTATGTAGGTCTGACTTAGACCTAGATTTCATACATTGACATTCTTCAGCAAAAATCCACAGGAAGTTGTCGATTCCCCCTTCAAAACAAAAATTTTGTAAAAACAGTCACTTTTGCATCTTTGAGGTGTAATTTGACCCCCTTAACATGCTTCAAAACTCACCAAACTGGACACACACATCAGGACTGGCAAAAATTGCGATCTAATAAACAAAACAAACCCCAAAACTCAATATTGCGCTCTAGCGCCCCCTAGGAAAAAAACACAAACACAACTGCCTCTAACTCCCAGTAGGAATGTTGTAGAGACATGAAACAAAAACCTCTATGTAGGTCTGACTTAGACCTAGATTTCATATATTGACATCCTTCTGCAAAAATCAACAGGAAGTTGTCGATTCCCCCTTCAAAACAAAAGTTTAGTAAAAACAGTCACTTTTGCATCTTTGAGGTGTAATTTGACCCCCTTAACATGCTGCAAAACTCACCAAACTGGACACACATCAGGACTGGCAAAAATTGCGATCTAATAAAAATAAAAAATAAAAACTCAAAATTGCGCTCTAGCGCCCCCTAGGAAAAAAACACAAACACAACTGCCTCTAACTCCCAGTAGGAATGTCGTAGAGACATGAAACAAAAACTTCTATGTAGGTCTGACTTAGACCTAGATTTCATACATTGACATTCTCCAGCAAAAATCCACATGAAGTTGTCGATTCCCCCTTCAAAACAACAATTTTGTAAAAACAGTCACTTTTGCATCTTTGAGGTGTAATTTGACCCCCTTAACATGCTTCAAAACTCACCAAACTGGACACACACATCAGGACTGGCAAAAATTGCGATCTAATAAAAAACAAACCCCAAAACTCAAAATTGCGCTCTAGCGCCCCCTAGGAAAAAAACACAAACACAACTGCCTCTAACTCCCAGTAGGAATGTCGTAGAGACATGAAACAAAAACCTCTATGTAGGTCTGACTTAGACCTAGATTTCATTCATTGGCATTTTTCAGCAAAAATCCACAGCAAGTTGTCGATTCCCCCTTCAAAACAAACATTTTGTAAAAACAGTCACTTTTGCATCTTTGAGGTGTAATTTGACCCCCTTAACATGCTGCAAAACTCACCAAACTGGACACACACATCAGGACTGGCAGAAATTGCGATCTAATAAAAAAACCAAACCCCAAAACTCAAAATTGCGCTCAAGCGCCCCCTAGGCAAAAAACACAAACACAACTGCCTCTAACTCCCAGTAGGAATGTTGTAGAGACATGAAACAAAAACCTCTATGTAGGTCTGACTTAGACCTAGATTTCTTACATTGACATCCTTCAGCAAAAATCAACAGGAAGTTGTCAATTCCCCCTTCAAAACAAAAGTTTAGTAAAAACAGTCACTTTTGCATCTTTGAGGTGTAATTTGACCCCCTTAACATGCTGCAAAACTCACCAAACTGGACACACACATCAGGACTGGCAAAAATTGCGATCTAATAAAAAAAAAAAAAAAAAAAACTCAAAATTGCGCTATAGCGCCCCCTAGGAAAAAAACACAAACACAACTGCCTCTAACTCCTAGTAGGAATGTTGTAGAGACATGAAACAAAAACCTCTATGTAGGTCTGACTTAGACCTAGATTTCATACATTGACATTCTTCAGCAAAAATCCACAGGAAGTTGTCGATTCCCCCTTCAAAACAAACATTTTGTAAAAACAGTCACTTTTGCATCTTTGAGGTGTAATTTGACCCCCTTAACATGCTTCAAAACTCACCAAACTGGACACACACATCAGGACTGGCAAAGATTACGATCTATTAAACAAAACAAACCCCAAAACTCAAAATTGCGCTCTAGCGCCCCCTAGGAAAAAAAACACAAACACAACGGCCTCTAACTCCCAGTAGGAATGTTGTAGAGACATGAAACAAAAACCTCTATGTAGGTCTGACTTATACCTAGATTTCATACATTGACATTCTTCAGCAAAAATCCACAGGAAGTTGTCGATTCCCCCTTCAAAACAAAAATTTTGTAAAAACAGTCACTTTTGCATCTTTGAGGTGTAATTTGACCCCCTTAACATGCTTCAAAACTCACCAAACTGGACACACACATCAGGACTGGCAAAAATTGCGATCTAATAAACAAAACAAACCCCAAAACTCAATATTGCGCTCTAGCGCCCCCTAGGAAAAAAACACAAACACAACTGCCTCTAACTCCCAGTAGGAATGTTGTAGAGACATGAAACAAAAACCTCTATGTAGGTCTGACTTAGACCTAGATTTCATATATTGACATCCTTCTGCAAAAATCAACAGGAAGTTGTCGATTCCCCCTTCAAAACAAAAGTTTAGTAAAAACAGTCACTTTTGCATCTTTGAGGTGTAATTTGACCCCCTTAACATGCTGCAAAACTCACCAAACTGGACACACATCAGGACTGGCAAAAATTGCGATCTAATAAAAATAAAAAATAAAAACTCAAAATTGCGCTCTAGCGCCCCCTAGGAAAAAAACACAAACACAACTGCCTCTAACTCCCAGTAGGAATGTCGTAGAGACATGAAACAAAAACTTCTATGTAGGTCTGACTTAGACCTAGATTTCATACATTGACATTCTCCAGCAAAAATCCACATGAAGTTGTCGATTCCCCCTTCAAAACAACAATTTTGTAAAAACAGTCACTTTTGCATCTTTGAGGTGTAATTTGACCCCCTTAACATGCTTCAAAACTCACCAAACTGGACACACTAATCAGGACTGGCAAAAATTGCGATCTAATAAAAAACAAACCCCAAAACTCAAAATTGCGCTCTAGCGCCCCCTAGGAAAAAAACACAAACACAACTGCCTCTAACTCCCAGTAGGAATGTCGTAGAGACATGAAACAAAAACCTCTATGTAGGTCTGACTTAGACCTAGATTTCATTCATTGGCATTTTTCAGCAAAAATCCACAGCAAGTTGTCGATTCCCCCTTCAAAACAAACATTTTGTAAAAACAGTCACTTTTGCATCTTTGAGGTGTAATTTGACCCCCTTAACATGCTGCAAAACTCACCAAACTGGACACACACATCAGGACTGGCAGAAATTGCGATCTAATAAAAAAACCAAACCCCAAAACTCAAAATTGCGCTCAAGCGCCCCCTAGGCAAAAAACACAAACACAACTGCCTCTAACTCCCAGTAGGAATGTTTTAGAGACATGAAACAAAAACCTCTATGTAGGTCTGACTTAGACCTAGATTTCTTACATTGACATCCTTCAGCAAAAATCAACAGGAAGTTGTCGATTCCCCCTTCAAAACAAAAGTTTAGTAAAAACAGTCACTTTTGCATCTTTGAGGTGTAATTTGACCCCCTTAACATGCTGCAAAACTCACCAAACTGGACACACACATCAGGACTGGCAAAAATTGCGATCTAATAAAAAAAAAAAAAAAAAAAACTCAAAATTGCGCTATAGCGCCCCCTAGGAAAAAAACACAAACACAACTGCCTCTAACTCCTAGTAGGAATGTTGTAGAGACATGAAACAAAAACCTCTATGTAGGTCTGACTTAGACCTAGATTTCATACATTGACATTCTTCAGCAAAAATCCACAGGAAGTTGTCGATTCCCCCTTCAAAACAAACATTTTGTAAAAACAGTCACTTTTGCATCTTTGAGGTGTAATTTGACCCCCTTAACATGCTTCAAAACTCACCAAACTGGACACACACATCAGGACTGGCAAAGATTACGATCTATTAAACAAAACAAACCCCAAAACTCAAAATTGCGCTCTAGCGCCCCCTAGGAAAAAAAACACAAACACAACGGCCTCTAACTCCCAGTAGGAATGTTGTAGAGACATGAAACAAAAACCTCTATGTAGGTCTGACTTATACCTAGATTTCATACATTGACATTCTTCAGCAAAAATCCACAGGAAGTTGTCGATTCCCCCTTCAAAACAAAAATTTTGTAAAAACAGTCACTTTTGCATCTTTGAGGTGTAATTTGACCCCCTTAACATGCTTCAAAACTCACCAAACTGGACCCACACATCAAGACTGGCAAAAATTGCGATCTAATAAACAAAACAAACCCCAAAACTCAAAATTGCGCTCTAGCGCCCCCTAGGAAGAAAACACAGACACAACTGCTCCGAGGAAGGAAACTCAGACAAAACTGCTTGTAACTTCCAGTAGGAATGTCGTAGAGACATGAAACAATAACCTCTACGCAGGTCTCACTTAGACCTACATTTCATAAATTGACATCCCCCAGCAAAAATCTACAGGAAGTTTGCAATTCCCCCTTCAAAACAAAAGTTTTGTAAAGAAAAAAACGGTTTACCTTTTTTCAAACATTATCTCCTCTGAGCGCGTTTGTCGTGTCGGCTTCGAACTAGCACAGGAGAGAGATTGAACCCTTCTGATTAAAAGTTGACCAAAGAGTTTTAATTACCGCTCCGGTTTGGATTTTATGTGCCGTCAAAGTCGGTCCCGCCCATCGCTGCTTGCAGCTTTAATTTTTTTCCTTTGTAATCTCTGGCTACTGAGCCTATGGTGCTGTTAAGTTATTGTGGCTCAATTTGCCTTAAATTTTTTTATGTTAATGTATTATTATTTAATATATATTATTGTTTTAGTTGCTTAAGAGATATTCCTGGCTCTGAATTTGCTCATTGCTATTTTTATGTTTTTGTGCATTATTTGTTGCCGTCATCATTAAACGAACAGGTTGCTCATCAGTTACTCAGTACTTGAGTAGTTTTTTCACAACATACTTTTTACTTTTACTCAAGTAAATATTTGGGTGACTACTCCTTACTTTTACTTGAGTAATAAATCTCTAAAGTAACAGTACTCTTACTTGAGTACAATTTATGGCTACTCTACCCACCTCTGAACCTAAGTCATGAGTTTTCTAACACTGTATCACATCTCCGTAGACTAGTGACGTGCATGGAAAGAAAAAAAATTTAAAAAGAAAAAAAAAATTAATTGTTATATGTATCCAGTGATTATACTATAAAGTTATTTTCCATTTAACTTCACCAGTTTTAGATTATTTTTATTCAAAATCGCTGAATTTTCACATTTGCCGTTCAAATACTGAGAAGAGACGGTGCGGTGAACAGCAGCCAGTTGAGGCACGTCACTCAGTGCCTCAACATGGATTGCGCAATGACTCGGCTAACTGCTGGCCTGCTGTGCAGTGAGACTGTATTGCTATATGAATTATATTATACATTTCCATAGTTTAGTTAGCTGAGGTATATAATGTACAGTGTATTTTGTCAACAACTGTATGTGTGTAAAGTATTTCTTGTGCTGAGCGATCATAAAACGGCTGCAAAAGACGCACTGTGTGAGGCTCGCCTCCTGCACCCCCGCCGTAGAATTGTTATATCAACTAAAGCCCACACTTAAACTTTCCACGTGCAAGATTGAATCTATTTTAAAAAGTTATTTCATAAGAAGCCAAAAAGTGCAAAAACAATAATGTTCGTGTTGGAGAAGTTGTGAATGACTGCAGGGCCACAACATTAGGTACACCTGCAGACTGCAGGTGTACCTAATTCACAACTCCTCCAACACGAACATTATTGTTTTTGCACTTTTTGGCTTCTTATTAAATAACTTTTGTAACCTATTTTCATGGGCTTTCCCCTTTGTGATGTTAAGTTCCTGTTATGCGCTGTTATACAGTATATGCCTTGAGCTCTTATTTTGAAGGCGCTAAGAGCGGAAGTGATGTCACGCTGCGGAGGTTTTTGAAAGAAGGTAAATAAAGTGGTCCTCGTGTAAACTGGAGCCTCCGTGTTTGTTATTTTGTAGTTTCATACAGTATAGGCGACATTTATAAACCCTCGGTTACACTTTTTTAAATAGATTCAATCTTGCACGTGGAAAGTTGAAGTGAGGGCTTTAGTTGCGGCGCATGGACTTCATTTCTAAGTAAAGGTAAGACCATAATAACGTTTTTTTTAATTAAATGTGCTTTTTTGTGTGCTACAGTTTGTATGTGTAAAGTTAAAGTTAAGTTAAAGTAGCAATGATTGTCACACACACACACTAGGTGTAATGAAATTTGTCCTCTGCATTTTACCGTCTTACCGTCAAGTTTGCCGACGATACCACAGTGGTCGGGCTCATCTCCAGGGGTGACGAGGCTGCCTACAGAGAGGAGGTCCTGAAGCTGACGGCCTGGTCTTCGGAGAACAACCTCGCTCTCAACACCAGCAAGACCAGAGAGATCATCGTCGACTTCAGGAGGAGCAGCACCGACCCTGCCCCCCTCTACATCAACGGCGAGCGTGTAGAGAGGGTCCACACCTTCAGGTACCTTGGAGTCCACATCTCTAATGACTTCTCCTGGACAGTCAACACCACATCAATCATCAAGAAGGCTCAGCAGCGGCTACACTTCCTTAGAGTCCTCGGGAAGTACAACCTGAAGCCTGACCTGCTGCTGACCTTCTACCGCTCGTCCATCGAGAGCCTGCTGACCTACTGTATTACGGTATGGTACGGCAGCTGCACTGCAGCAGACAGGGAGAGGCTGCAAAGAGTGGTCAAGACGGCTCAGAAGATCATCGGCCGCCCTCTCCCCTCTCTGACGGACATCTACACCTCCCGCTGCCTCAACAGAGCCAGTGCCATCATCAAGGACAGCACCCACCCTGGCTCTGACCTGTTCCACCTGCTGCCCTCTGGGAAGCGCTACAGGTGCATTAAAACCAAAACAAACAGGCTAAAGAACAGCTTCTTCCCCAGGGCCATAACCATCCTGAACGGACTGCCCCATTGTCCCTCATAACTGCCTTCTCTTCGGTGCAATAACCCATTCCACCAACCACCCTGTTTTTGTTTTGTTTTTTCATGTATATATTCATTTCACACCATATTCATTGCACTTCTACATTTTTTTAATTTTTATATATTTGCACATTGTTTTTCTAGCATGCACACATCGCACTGTATGGAATGGCCTCAATCTCGTTACCTTGCGTAATGA
>NC_084566.2:40759124-40829124 GCF_033978685.3 Nerophis lumbriciformis | reverse complement strand
GTCACCAGTGACTGTATTTGTTGAAACGCAGGCACTTTGAAGGTCTGTCTGACAGACCAAAACAAACAAAGCGTGCATTAACAGATCGATAAAAATTAGTAGCGAGTAGCGAGCTGAATGTAGATAAAAGTAGCGGAGTAAAAGTAGCGTTTCTTCTCTATAAATATACTCAAGTAAAAGTAAAAGTATGTTGCATTAAAACTACTCTTAGAAGTACAATTTATCCAAAAAGTTACTCAAGTAGATGTAACGGAGTAAATGTAGCGCGTTACTACCCACCTCTGTGGAAGACACGACGACGGATTGGTTTAAAAAATTGCATTCTAAATATGAAATAAAAGTTCGCCAATGGGAGCTCCATTGTTCCGCCCGTAAAATCCGATAAATACTGTAACGCTCCAACGCACCTGACGCTGATGAAGACGCCGCACACTATTTAGACCAGCGCGTCCTGCGTTCCAGTGCCAGAACGTAGCTATCTGTATTGTACAGTAAGCCTTCTGTCCATACTTGCCAACCCTCCCAGATTTTCCGGGAGACTCCCGAAATTCAGCTCCTCTCCCGAAAACCTCCCGGGACAAATTTTCTCCCGAAAATCTCCCGAAATTCAGGCGGAGCTGGAGGGGGCGTGGCTACATTATACACCCCCGCTACCAAACCCCGCCCACCTCAACCGACGCACAGAGAGAGGGGGGGGGGGGGGGGTTGATGTGTGAGGGAGCAGGCTTGGGGTGGGGGCGGGGTTTGGTGGTAGCAGGGGTGTATAATGTAGCCCGGAAGAGTCAGGGCTGCATGGGATTCTGGGTGTTTGATCTGTTGTGTTTATGTTGTGTTAAGGTGCAGATGTTCTCCCGAAATGTGTTTGTCATTCTTGTTTGGTTTTGGTTCAAAGTGTGGCGCATTATTAGTAAGAGTGTTAAAGTTCAATCAATCAATCAAACGTCCTCCCAGCGCGGTAACAACACACAACAACAGCAGTCACGTTTCCGTCTACCGTAAAGCAGTTGGTCTGCCGTAAACAGCAATGTTGTGACACTCTTAAACAGGACAATACTGCCATCTACTGTACATGCATATGTGACAATAACATCTAGAGCTTTTAGAGAGTGCACAACTGCTATACTATATATATATATATATATATATATATATATATATATATATATATATATATATATATATATATATATGAAATACTTGAGTATATATATATCTGCACCGTAACACAACAGGACAAATACCCAGAATCCCATGCAGCCCTAACTCTTCCGGGCTACATTATACACCCCCGCTACCAAACCCCGCCCACCTCAACCGACGCACAGAGAATTGCACAGAGAATTAGGGGGGGGTTGATGTGTGAGGGAGCAGGCTTGGGGTGGGGGCGGGGTTTGGTGGTAGCAGGGGTGTATAATGTAGCCCGGAAGAGTCAGGGCTGCATGGGATTCTGGGTGTTTGTTCTGTTGTGTTTATGTTGTGTTAAGGTGCAGATGTTCTCCCGAAATGTGTTTGTCATTCTTGTTTGGTTTTGGTTCAAAGTGTGGCGCATTATTAGTAAGAGTGTTAAAGTTCAATCAATCAATCAAACGTCCTCCCAGCGCGGTAACAACACACAACAACAGCAGTCACGTTTCCGTCTACCGTAAAGCAGTTGGTCTGCCGTAAACAGCAATGTTGTGACACTCTTAAACAGGACAATACTGCCATCTACTGTACATGCATATGTGACAATAACATCTAGAGCTTTTAGAGAGTGCACAACTGCTATACTATATATATATATATATATATATATATATATATATATATATATATATATATATATATATATATATATATATATATATATGTATTATATATACATACATAATAATTCACTGAAAGTATTTCATATATATATATATATATATATATGAAATACTTGAGTATATATATATATATATATATATATATATATATATATATATATATATATATATATATATATATATATATATATATATATATATATATATATATATATCTGCACCGTAACACAACATAAACACAACAGGACAAATACCCAGAATCCCATGCAGCACTAACTCTTCCGGGCTACATTATACACCCCCGCTACCAAACCCCGCCCACCTCAACCGACGCACAGAGAGTTGGGGGGGGGGGGTTGATGTGTGAGGGAGCAGGCTTGGGGTGGGGGCGGGGTTTGGTGGTAGCAGGGGTGTATAATGTAGCCCGGAAGAGTCAGGGCTGCATGGGATTCTGGGTGTTTGTTCTGTTGTGTTTATGTTATGTTAAGGTGCAGATGTTCTCCCGAAATGTATTTGTCATTCTTGTTTGGTTTTGGTTCAAAGTGTGGCGCATTATTAGTAAGAGTGTTAAAGTTGTTTTATATGATCACCGTCAGTGTAACCTGTGTGGCTGTTGACCAAGTATGCCTTGCTGTCACGTACGTGTGCAAGGAGAAGATGTTTATTGTACAAGTGTTGGGCTGGCACGCTGTTAATACAGATTGTAGAGGGCGCCAAATGTTGTACCATCATGGCACGCCCTTATTATAGCTGTAAGGGTGAAATTCGGTGAATATTAATCCCGGGAGTTTTCTGCGAGAGGCACTGAAATCCGGAAGGCTCACGGGAAAATTGGGGGGTTCAGCAAGTTAAGCTGCTGAGCCGCATCAGAGTGATCAAAGAGCCGCATGCGGCTCCGGAGCCGCGGGTTGCCGACCCCTGGACTAGGCTCAGTGCAAGTTGTTTTACTCTAAGGTTAAGGTTATATTTGTTCTTATTGTCACATTGAAATCCACCAAACTCTACATAATTCAAAAAGGATGAATTCTGGTTGTTATTACACTGGCAAAGCAACCGGATCAAAGGTCAGGCTCAGGCGTTTCCCTGCAAATAATAAACCAAAAAACAACATGATGCAGAAAGTCGTGTCAATAAAAAGCAGGATAGGGGAGAAAAAAAAAAAAGTGCAATAATAGTTTTTTGCCGGATTTGAACAGCAACTTGTTATTTTTGATCAGATGCCAGGGACTAACAGTACAGAAGGTCCAACGTGGTGTGTTTTTCTCTCGCAAATTGGCTTGGTTACTTTTATCCTACTTGTTGTGAAGCGCATTTTACCCTCGCAAATACTTTCATTAAAAGTACTGTAGTCACACACAAACTCCTCGTCTCCAGGCTTTGTGTGCCAATTGTGTAACTTTTTAGGTGCTAACAAGTAACTCTCACTTTTGCGTCGCGTCAATTTGTACGCTAATATTCATACAGGTGAGTATTTTTATCCTGTCTGGCAGAGTCTCCTGTCAGAGAGAGTTTCAATTCCCACCTCCGGAAGAACTTTGAACATGTCACGAGGGAGGTGCTGGACATTGAGTCCGAGTGGACCATGTTCCGCACCTCTATTGTCGAGGCGGCTGATTGGAGCTGTGGCCGCAAGGTAGTTGGTGCCTGTCGTGGCGGTAATCCTAGAACCCGTTGGTGGACACCGGCGGTGAGGGATGCCGTCAAGCTGAAGAAGGAGTCCTATCGGGTTCTTTTGGCTCATAGGACTCCTGAGGCAGCGGACAGGTACCGACAGGCCAAGCGGTGTGCGGCTTCAGCTGTTGCGGAGGCAAAAACTCGGAAATGGGAGGAGTTCGGCGAAGCCATGGAAAACGACTTCCGGACGGCTTCGAAGCGATTCTGGACCACCATCCGCCGCCTCAGGAAGGGGAAGCAGTGCACTATCAACACCGTGTATGGTGAGGATGGTGTTCTGCTGACCTCGACTGCGGATGTTGTGGATCGGTGGAGGGAATACTTCGAAGACCTCCTCAATCCCACCAACACGTCTTCCTATGAGGAAGCAGTGCCTGGGGAATCTGTGGTGGGCTCTTCTATTTCTGGGGCTGAGGTTGCTGAGGTAGTTAAAAAGCTCCTCGGTGGCAAGGCCCCGGGGGTGGATGAGATCCGCCCGGAGTTCCTTAAGGCTCTGGATGCTGTGGGGCTGTCTTGGTTGACAAGACTCTGCAGCATCGCGTGGACATCGGGGGCGGTACCTCTGGATTGGCAGACCGGGGTGGTGGTTCCTCTCTTTAAGAAGGGGAACCGGAGGGTGGGTTCTAACTATCGTGGGATCACACTCCTCAGCCTTCCCGGTAAGGTCTATTCAGGTGTACTGGAGAGGAGGCTGCGCCGGATAGTCGAACCTCAGATTCAGGAGGAACAGTGTGGTTTTCGTCCTGGTCGTGGAACTGTGGACCAGCTCTATACTCTCGGCAGGGTCCTTGAGGGTGCATGGGAGTTTGCCCAACCAGTCTACATGTGTTTTGTGGACTTGGAGAAGGCATTCGACCGTGTCCCTCGGGAAGTCCTGTGGGGAGTGCTCAGAGAGTATGGGGTATCGGACTGTCTGATTTTGGCGGTCCGCTCCCTGTATGATCAGTGTCAGAGCTTGGTCCGCATTGCCGGCAGTAAGTCGGACACGTTTCCAGTGAGGGTTGGACTCCGCCAAGGCTGCCCTTTGTCACCCATTCTGTTCATAACTTTTATGGACAGAATTTCTAGGCGCAGTCAAGGCGTTGAGGGGATCTGGTTTGGTGGCTGCAGGATTAGGTCTCTGCTTTTTGCAGATGATGTGGTCCTGATGGCTTCATCTGGCCAGGATCTTCAGCTCTCACTGGATCGGTTCGCAGCCGAGTGTGAAGCGACTGGGATGAGAATCAGCACCTCCAAGTCCGAGTCCATGGTTCTCGCCCGGAAAAGGGTGGAATGCCATCTTCGGGTTGGGGAGGAGATCTTGCCCCAAGTGGAGGAGTTCAAGTACCTCGGAGTCTTGTTCACGAGTGAGGGAAGAGTGGATCGTGAGATCGACAGGCGGATCGGTGCGGCATCTTCAGTAATGCGGACGCTGTATCGATCCGTTGTGGTGAAGAAGGAGCTGAGCCCGAAGGCAAAGCTCTCAATTTACCGGTCGATCTACGTTCCCATCCTCACCTATGGTCATGAGCTTTGGGTTATGACCGAAAGGACAAGATCACGGGTACAAGCGGCCGAAATTAGTTTCCTCCGCCGGGTGGCAGGGCTCTCCCTTAGAGATAGGGTGAGAAGCTCTGTCATCCGGGGGGAGCTCAAAGTAAAGCCGCTGCTCCTCCACATCGAGAGGAGCCAGATGAGGTGGTTCGGGCATCTGGTCAGGATGCCACCCAATCGCCTCCCTCGGGAGGTGTTTTGGGCACGCCCGACCGGTAGGAGGCCACAGGGAAGACCCAGGACACGTTGGCCCGTTCCCGGCTGGCCTGGGAACGCCTCGGGATCCCCCGGGAGGAGCTGGACGAAGTGGCTGGGGAGAGGGAAGTCTGGGCTTCCCTGCTTAGGCTGCTGCCCCCGCGACCCGACCTCGGATAAGCGGAAGAAGATGGATGGATGGATGGATATATATATATATATATATATATATATATATATATATATATATATATATATATATATATATATATATATATATATATATATATGAAATACTTGACTTGGTGAATTCTAGCTGTCAAGATACTCCTCCCCTCTTAACCACGCCCTCAACCACGCCCTGCCCCACCCCCGACCATGCCCCCACCGCCAACCTCCCGAAATCGGAGGTCTCAAGGTTGGCAAGTAAGCCATAGCGAGTCTACTGACATACAGTGGTGGTCAAAAGTGTACATACACTTGTAAAGAACATCATGTCATGGCTGTCTTGAGTTTCCAATCATTTCTACAAGTCTTATTTTTTTGTGATGTAGTGATTGGAGCACATACTTGTTGGTCACAAAAAACATTCATGAAGTTTGCTTCTTTTATGAATTTATTATGGCTCTACTGAAAATGTGAGGGTCAAAAGTATACATACAGCAATGTTAATATTTGCTTACATGTCCCTTGGCATGTTTACCTGCAATAAGGCGCTTTTGGTAGCCATCCACAAGCTTCTGCTTGACCACTTGACCACTAAATTGCTGCAGTTCAGCTAAATGTGTTGCTTTTCTGACATGGACTTGTTTCTTCAGCATTGTCCACACGATTAAATCAGGACTTTGGGAAGGCAATTCCAAAACCTTAATTCGAGCCTGATTTATTACCACTTTTGAGGTGTGTTTGGGGTCATTGTCTTGTTGGAACACCCAACTGCGTTGGGGCGTGGTTGGGGGCGTGGCTAAAGAGGGAGGGGTATATTTACAGCTAGAATTCACCAAGTCAAGTATTTCATATATATATATATATATATATATATATATATATATATATATATATATATATATATATATATATATATATATATATATATATACATATAAGAAATACTTGACGTTCAGTGAATTCTATATATATATATTAGAGATGCGCGGTTTGCGGGCACAACCGCGGAGTCCGCGGATTATCCGCGGATTGGGCGGATGAAATTTAAAAAAATTAGATTTTATCCGCGGGTCGGGTCGGGTCGGGTGGTTGAAATAAAAAAAAATTAGATTTTAAATAGATTCAGGCGGGTGGCAGTTAAACCAATTCGGAAATATATATACATAGTTAAATGTTGTTACCCACATACGAAAAACGAGCAGGCACCTGCTGCATATGCCACAACAGAAGAAAAAAAAAAAAAAGAGATGGACACTTTTACGGAGCGGAGAAGGGACGCCTCGCCGGGGTCCGGGACCGAGGCCCTTCCCCCGAGAGGGCCCCACCGGGAGCCGTAGCTGAGGCGATCCGCGAGAAGGGCCCGACGCACGTCCAGGGTCACCACCGCGTCCACCGCACCGACACCCCGCCTCGTCCGCCTTCGCCGCGGCCGGCATCACGCGCAGCAGGTAAGCAGCTTACCTGCCCGCCACCCCCGTGGCCGGGGGCTCGTAACAGGGGTCACTCCGCGCTCTCCGCCCGCGCAGCTTACCTGCCCTCCACCCCTGTTGCCGGGGGCGCGTAACAGGGGTCACTCCGCGCGCAGTGCGCTCACGAAAGGGGTGGGGCTCACCCTGGTTGATATAGACAGCAGGACGGTGGCCATGGAAGTCGGAACCCGCTAAGGAGTGTGTAACAACCCACCTGCCGAATCAACTAGCCCTGAAAATGGAAGGCGCTGGAGCGTCGGGCCCATACCCGGCCGTCGCCGGCAGCGAGACGCGCTTGGAGGTGCGCTCAGCGCGGCTCCCATATGATTGCGCACTGGTGTGCGTCTGGGCCGTGACAGCGTGGCACGCGAATGTCTGTGCTGCATTGGATCAGTCTCCTTTCTTTAACAGGCAAAAGCTTTATAACCTCACTAATGCCTTGCATCGTCTATATTAGATATATAACAACGGGCGGGTGCGGGCGGGTGCGGTTCTAATCAAATGTTACATCGGGTGGATGGCGGATGGTTGACGACTTTCTGAAGCGGTTGCGGATGAAATAATTGCCTATCCGCGCATCTCTAATATATATATATATATATATATATATATATATATATATATATATATATATATATATATATATATATACATATATATATATATATATTTATTTTATTATATATATATTTTATTTTATATATATATATATATATATAAAAAATAAATACTTGAATTTCAGTGTTCATTTATTTACACATATACACACACATAACACTCATCTACTCATTGTTGAGTTAAGGGTTGAATTGTCCATCCTTGTTCTATTCTCTGTCACTATTTTTCTAACCATGCTGGACACCCTCTCTGATGATGCATTGCTGCGTGGCACGCACAAAAGTGCTTTCATCAAATGCACTAGATGGCAGTATTGTCCTGTTTAAGAGTGTCACAACATTGCTGTTTACGGCAGACGAACTGCTTTACTGTATACAAAAAAGTGACTTTCTGTTGTTGTGTGTTGTTGCCGCGCTGGGAGGACGTTAATGAAACTGCCTAACAATAAACCCACATAAGAAACCAAGAACTCGCCCTCCATCATTCTATAGTTATAACGTCATTGGGCAGGTACGCTTTTTTATATTGTGGAGGACCTGAGTCCGCCTGAATTTCGGGAGAAAATTTGTCCCGGGAGGTTTTCGGGAGAGGCGCTGAATTTCGGGAGTCTCCCGGAAAATCCGGGAGGGTTGGCAAGTACGGGCTACGCCCAAATATTCAAGCTAGCAAATCGATCCGTAGCTAATGTTAGCAGTGCTAGTGAAATAGTAAAAAGAGCTACTTGGTGACAGGTGCGATGGACGGCGAACACAACCTTCCTTCCTGCGGGCAGCGGTGCAAAAATAAATCCTGTTATCTATTAGGCGTATCAGATCGATGCTACACCTCCATCAGTCAGCGCTAACACTCCCATGCACGGCCCATTACGGCCATTTCCTGTCTGTGCCGTGAGCTCCAGCTGACTAAAGACTGGGCCTTTCTCTAATCCCATCACTTTGCCGCGTGTGCTCACTTCTGCGATACGGAGGGTGAAATGTTCAAAGTATTTCCTGTCCCGAAGTGATTCATCAGTCTGACTCACTTTCAGAACCCGGCGAGAGAGCGAGAACCATCTGATGCGTATTTTTAGCCGGCGGGCCGGGGGGGACACAGCAGCTAATAATCAGTGGCTGCATTTGCGTTCCGTGTTCGGCTGCCGTCTGTTTGTGAAGTCAACAGGGAAAGGCTACGCTCGCTCTGATCCGTCCTGCCGACTGACGGAGGCGGGCGGCCTCGCGGGAGGCTTAACTGCTCTGGCGAGAACAGCAAACGTGCTCTTTGATGGCAACCGCAGCGATAAACTGTCAACATCTGCTAACATGTTGCAGCAGAGTTCTTTCCCTTGCCTCTGTCACCAAAGTTCAGTAGCGTCTGCATGTGTAAGTACCATGACTCCAATAAACTGCTACCACGTGGAAAGGAACTGACATCACTGAGGCTGCGACACGCTCGTCAAAGGTGGACCAGAAGGTGCTTCTTGTTGTGCATCCGTTAATTCAGGGGTCCCCAAACGTTTTGACTCGGGGGCCGCATTTGGTTAAAACATATACATATATATATATGTATATATATATATATATATTAGAGATGCGCGGTTTGCGGGCACAACCGCGGAGTCCACGGATTATCCGCGGATCGGAAGGATGAAATTTAAAAAAATTAGATTTTATCCGCGGGTCGGGTCGGGTCGGGTCGGGTCGGGTCGGGTGGTTCAAATTATTTAAAAAAATTTGATTTTAAATAGATTCAGGCAGGTGGCAGTTAAACCAATTTGGAAATATATATACATAGTTAAATGTTGTTACCCACATACGAAAAACGAGCAGGCACCTGCAGCATATGCCACAACAGAAGAAAAAAAAAAAAAAGAGATGGACACTTTTACGAAGCGGAGAAGGGACGCCTCGCCGGGGTCCGGGACCGAGGCCCCTTCCCCCGAGAGGGCCCCACCGGGAGCCGTAGCTGAGGCGATCCGCGAGAAGGGCCCGACGCACGTCCAGGGTCACCACCGCGCCCACCGCACCGACACCCCGCCTCGTCCGCCTTCGCCGCGGCCGGCGTCACGCGCAGCAGGTAAGCAGCTTACCTGCCCGCCACCCCCGTGGCCGGGGGCTCGTAACAGGGGTCACTCCGCGCGCTCCGCCCGCGCAGCTTACCTGCCCGCCACCCCTGTTGCCGGGGGCGCGTAACAGGGGTCACTCCGCGCGCAGTGCGCTCACGAAAGGGGTGGGGCTCACCCTGGTTGATATAGACAGCAGGACGGTGGCCATGGAAGTTGGAACCCGCTAAGGAGTGTGTAACAACCCACCTGCCGAATCAACTAGCCCTGAAAATGGATGGCGCTGGAGCGTCGGGCCCATATACCCGGCCGTCGCCGGCAGCGAGACGCGCTTGGGGGTGCGCTCAGCGCGGCTCCCATATGATTGCGCACTGGTGTGCGTCTGGGTCGTGACAGCGTGGCACGCGAATGTCTGTGCTGCATTGGATCAGTCTCCTTTCTTTAACAGGCAAAAGCTTTATAACCTCACTAATGCCTTGCATCGTCTATATTAGATATATAACAACGGGCGGGTGCGGGCGGATGGCGGGCGGATGCGTTTCTGATCAAATGTTAGATCGGATGGATTGCGGATGGTTGACGACTTTCTGATGCGGTTGCGGATGAAATAATTGCCTATCCGCGTATCTCTAATATATATATATATATATATATATATATATATATATATATATATATATATATATATATATATACATCCATCCATCCATTTTCTACCGCTTGTTCCATTCAGGGTCGCGGGGGGGTGCTGGAGCCTATCTCAGCTGCATTCGGGCATAAGGCTGGGTACACCCTGGACAAGTCGCCACCTCATCACAGGGCTATATATATATATATATATATATACACATATATATATGCACATATATACAGTATGTATATATATATATATATGTGTATATTTATATGTGTATATATATGTATATGTCAGTGACGTGCAGTCACTGACAAGGAATCAAACAGAGACAGAATTCAATTTGGACTCAATATTGAGGAGAGACATGGCCACTGCACTCTCTGCACAGTCCTGCACCACGCTCTGACGAAGAAGGTTTTCGTCTCCTCTTTATAACAATATTCAATGTTCACGCACCAACACATGTCACAGCAGGAATGGGACGTATGTAAAACAGTCATTGTTTTCGGTCGCTTTGAAGTCCAAGAAGAGGATTTCTCGGGCTTGGGCTCTTCCTGGATCCAGCTGGGGCAGGTGTTGGAGGACAATGGATAACCCCTCCCGTCTCCTGACCACAGTGACTTCAAGAGGGCAGCGGGTCGTAAATAGCGTTGACCTCGGTCACCAAACAGTTGGAAGAGAGTTTGTGAAATACTTCAGAGAGAGTTCGTTTAACACTTCAAAGAGAGTTCCTCTGGAAGTTGAGCAGATCCTGCCATCTGTCCATGTTGAAATCACAGTGGAGTTTTACGAGCCTTCTTCCTCTTGTTAGGCCTCGAAAGACAGCATTCATAATACAACGTTTCTTTTGTGATAACTTACAAACAATTATTCCAACAGATTGATAGCTGCTTCTTGTGGTCCAAAGCGGTGTTACAAGACAAGAAAAGTGTGCGTTCAGTTAATAATTCCTGGAGATTCCTTTCGCATTCACAGCCAAGCCGCCAAGCCAACGCCAAGTTTCACACACAATTCCCGAGGACAATCTAATATTTATCAACACCGATCAAACGCAACAAATCGGACATCTTGCCATGGAGATAATTAAAAAAAATACGGCGCTTTTAATAAACCTCGGATTCCCAAATCAATCTGAATGGAAATGTTTGATTACCTAGTTTCCTAGCAACTGAAGACCACCGCCATCTGTTGCATCGGCAGACAGACGAACCGCCAGCGCCGTCGCCAGCAGGGAAGAATTTCACCAAGCTTTTTAAGATGTCTTTCTTTCTATTCACCAGGAGGCAAAAAAATGAATGGAATGTGAGTCTACCGAGCAAAACTGTTTTCCAGAGTGCTTTGTGGTTTGAATAATTCACTATTTGAACTGAAGGAAGAAATGTAATATTCGCACTGACAAATGTCCCGCTCTGTTCCAGTGGGCCCTCAGAGGGACCATCGGGCGTGGACGCGCTCGGTCCGAGTATCAGTGCTCGCCGGTACGGTGGCTCCACCTGCACTTGGACGTCGATACACTTATTAATAGTGCATGTCCTGTTTTGCCAGTGGAAAATAGATGTTCTGTTAAGAGCTGTTGCAAATAGAGACAATAAGACAACTGCACCCCGCAGAGACTTGGAGGAAAAGCATGCAAACAACAGCGTATAACAGCATCGACCTCGACCTTCTAGCCAATTGTGCTGCGAAGACGCTCACGTACACGAGTGAATAGAAAATGTATTCATGAGGTATGTGGTGAATGCATAACAAACACCTGTTACCGCTGTACAACTTCACTTGATGACCTTCGGGACTTCTTCTCCTGTCCGTGCTGCTACAACCAAAGTGCAGGCACATTGTAAAACACAATTAAATACAATTGGCGTGATAAAAACCAAGACGAAAAAACAAGAATGTAAAGATATGTGCTTGCATGTAAAATGTGTGATAGAATGCCTGATGCAAGAAGTAGAAGCATTTCAGTCCCAACTTAAAACTCATGTGTATACTCTAGCCTTTAAATAGACCCTCCTTTTAGACCAATTGATCTGTCGTTTCTTTTCTTTTCTCCTCTGCCACCCTCTCCCTTGTGGAGGGGGAGTTACACAGGTCCAGTGGCCATGGATGAAGTGCTGGCTGTCCAGAGTCGGGACCCGGGGTGGACCGCTCGCCTGTGCATTGGTTGGGAACATCTCTGCGCTGCTGACCCAACTCCGCTCGGAATGGTTTCTTGCTGGCCCCACGATAGACTGGACTCTCACTATTATGTTAGATCCACTATGGACTGGACTCTCACTATTATGTTAGATCCACTATGGACTGGACTCTCACTATTATGTTAGATCCACTATGGACTGGACTCTCACTATTATGTTAGATCCACTATGGACTGGACTCTCACAATATTATGTTAGATCCACTATGGACTGGACTCTCACACTATTATATTAGATCCACTATGGACTGGACTCTCACAATATTATGTTAGATCTACTATGGACTGGACTCTCACAATATTATGTTAGAGCCACTATGGACTGGACTCTCACACTATTATGTTAGATCCACTATGGACTGGACTCTCACACTATTATGTTAGATCCACTATGGACTGGACTCTCACTATTATGTTAGATCCACTATGGACTGGACTCTCACACTATTATGTTAGATCTACTATGGACTGGACTCTCACTATTATGTTAAATCTACTATGGACTGGACTCTCACTATTATGTTAGATCCACTATGGACTGGACTCTCACACTATTATGTTAGATCTACTATGGACTGTACTCTCACTATTATGTTAGATCGACTATGGACTGGACTCTCACACTATTATTTTAGATCCACTATGGACTGGACTCTCACTATTTTGTTAGATCCACTATGGACTGGACTCTCACACTATTATGTTAGATCCACTATGGACTGGACTCTCACACTATTATGTTAGATCCACTATGGACTGGACTCTCACACTATTATGTTAGATCCACTATGGACTGGACTCTCACTATTATGTTAGATCCACTATGGACTGGACTTTCACTATTATGTTAGATCCACTATGGACTGGACTCTCACTATTATGTTCGATCCACTATGGACTGGACTTTCACTATTATGTTAGATCCACTATGGATAGCATTATTTTAGTTTTACTGAGATTCAAAGATAGTCTGTTTTTGTCAAACCATCTTTTTAATTTGTTCATTTCTTCTGTTATTATTTGTATGATCTTCTGTGTGTTCTCCCCTGAACAGAAAGCAGTTGTGTCGTCTGCAAATAAAACTCAACTTTAAGTCCTTTGTAACTCTACAAATGTCGTTTATATAAAGATTAAACAATCTTGGTCCCAGTATTGATCCCTGGGGTACACCACAACTTCTACCTGAGTTTAGTTTATTTTGTATCGAGCAGCGTTTGTTTTTCCACGGTGCCCATTTCATTTCTCCTTTTTTGCACCGTCCCCTTTTGTTACCTCCCGTGAGGAGTGCGTTGGTGAGTGCACTTGTTAAGTAAAGAAGTGCTTTACTCACCATCTGTCTGCATCCTCTCAACTGTTTTGCACAGCACTGTGACACAATCGCCGAGTCATCCATGGAATCCGCAGATGGCAAACCCTCTTCAGCTGGCTTTTAGGGCTCATAGCCAGCAATTAAGCCATCATGAACAGATATTGTTGAACTTGAACGCTTGTGCAGGAAATGCACGAACACATGCCTGTCTCTACCCCCAACGCATTATCCGAGGCAAGCCAACCTGCAGCTGGAAGCTCCGGGTTTTCCGTCGCCTCGTCACCGGGTTTTCCTCCCTGAGAGCCCAGCATACTACACCTGCCCAGGTACGAGGATAGGATAGGATAGGTCTTTATTGTCATTGGGGCGGGGGGTCCTCTCCAAGGTTTCTCATAGTCATTCACATTGACGTCCCACTGGGTTGTGAGTTTTTCCTTGCCCTTATGTGGGGTCTGAGCCTTTGAGACACTTGTGATTTAGGGCTATATAAATAAACATTGATTGATTGATTGATTGATTGGAACTACTTAAACTATTAAGAGCCATTGTATTTATTGTCATGTAATGACCAGTGACGTGCGGTGAGGTTGATGACTGGTGAGGCACTGACTTCATCACAGTCAGATTTACAAACATATGAACCCTAAAGAGTATCTTATTCACCATTTGATTGGCAGCAGTTAACGAGTTATGTTTAAAAGCTCATACCAGCATTCTTCCCTGCTTGGCACTCAGCATCAAGGGTTGGAATTGGGGGTTAAATCAACAAAAATGATTCCCGGGCGCGGCGCCGCTGCTGCTCACTGCTCCCCTCATCTCCCAGAGGGTTAGCAAGGGGATGGGTCAAATGCAGAGGACAAATTTCACCACACCTAGTGTGTGTGTGACAATCATTGCTACTGTCGGAGGCAGATATTTACATATATCCGTATTTAAGTGTTACTTCTTTATTTTCATAGTCATATTAAAAAACAGCTAGTGTTCTTCTTCCTATTGTGGTCTTTTGGTTGTCTGCAAGTACTGTGCGCTAACCTTCACTTTAGGAATGTAAGGAGGACAGATACTCCTTTTCCTTATCTGTTCCTGTGTCCAGCTGAGGAGGACAATGGGCATGTGTTTGGGCTGGAAAGACAAACAACGAGGGTGGGAGGGAGAGACACTTTATAGAAGAGAAGGTTTCCATATTTTAGATCAGACCATCTTAGCTGCGGGATTGAATGTTCTATGCTGGACTGGTCTCATTCTATTTCCAAAGCTTTGGAAATAAATTACAAAATACCTATTCTGTCTCTGGTGGTTCTTCTACTCAGCTTTAAGTCTCATAAAAGAGCTTGGGAGTGGCCAGCAACTTGAATTCCCTGGGAGGAACAACTGGTCCAAACGCAACACTACTTTAACTTAACTTTAACTTTACACATACAAACTGTAGCACACACAAAAGCACATGTAATAAAAAAAAACTTTATTATGGTCTTACCTTTACTTATAAATGAAGTCCATGCGTCGCTGTTGTGCCGGATAATGCACCCCCGGCGTAGAATGCACCCCCTGACGGGAGTGTTATATCAACTAAAGCCCACACTTAAAGTTTCCACGTGCAAGATTGAATCTATTTAAAAAAGTTATTTCATAAGAAGCCAAAAAGTGCAAAAAGAATAATGTTCGTGTTGGAGGAGCTGTGAATGAATGAAATATGAAATCCGTGCTGCAGTCTGCAGGTGTACCTAATGTTGTGGCCCAGCAGCGACTGCAGCACGGATTTCATATTTCAGTCAATCACAACTCCTCCAAGACCTCTGATTGCTGAATGTATAGATCAAATACAAATCTGACAAATAGGAATGAGTTTGGACAACTACACGCACACGTCAAGAAATGCAGTGTACCTCGCATCGAGGATGCCCTCGTACTCTGCCAGCTGTCGCATGAAACTTGCGTTCTGTCATGTCTGTGTAATCATGTTTTGTGTTAAGTCATGTTTTTGTTTAGTTATAAGACTCTTTAGTTTCTGTCTTTCCACTCCCTTGTCTTGTTTCCATGATTACCCCATTAGTTTCACCTGTTCCATGTTTGGACTCATTGTGCACTCTTGTTTGTCACCATAGCAACCATTAGTTTTCACCTGTCATGTCACGCACCTGTTTCACGTTTTGAGTCACGCACCTGCTTTCACTAATCATGTCCATAGTATTTAAGTTCATTCATTTTCTGTTGTTCGTCCTGACGACCTCACACCACATTTATACTCTGTCCATGCCTGATACTTCTTTTCATGTCCATTGTTCACGCTGCTCCTTTTTTGTCCATGCCAAGTAAGTTTTCTTTATTCAAGCCATAGTTTGCAAGTTTTGTTTAATTGTTCATAGTTTCTGCCAATGTGCAAGTTTTGTGTTTATAGTCTAGTTTTGTTTCTCCGCCACTGTGCGCGCTTTTCGTTTATTCCTTTTTTTTAATAAATATAAATAAATCATGTACCTTCATTCCCGTCTCGCCCGAGCCAACTTTCCGTTGCATCCCGGAAAAGCAAACTCCCAAGATCAAGTCCTGACACGTTCGGTCGTGTGATGCTCCTCTTTTCCTTGACAAAGTTGTATGCCTTCTCTAGCAACCAGCCGAACTCTTTCATTGCATAAGCAATGACTGTGGAGGCGGATCGGCTGATGCCCATCCGTGCTGCAGTCTGCAGGTGTACCTAATGTTGTGGCCCAGCAGTCATTCACAACTCCTCCAACACGAACATTATTCTTTTTGCACTTTTTGGCTTCTTATTAAATAACTTTTTTGAATAGATGCAATCTTGCAGGTGGAAACTTTAAGTGTGGGCTTTAGTTGATACAACACTCCCGTCAGGGGCTGCATTTTACGGCGGGGGTGCATTATCCGGCACAACTCTACCACCATGAGGCGGGATTACTGCGTGCCTCACACAGTGCGTCTTCGCAGCAGTTTTATGAATGCTCAGCACAAGAAATACGTTACACACATACAGTTGTTGACAAAATACACTGTACATTATATACCTCAGCTAACTACCGTATTTTCCGCACCATAAGGCGCCCTGGGTTATAAGCCGCGCCTTCAATGAACGGCATATTTCAAAACTTTGTCCACCTATAAGCCGCCCCGTGTTGTAAGCCGCATCTAACTGCGCTAAAGGAATGTCAAAAAAACAGTCAGATAGGTCAGTCAAACTTTAATAATATATTAAAAACCAGCGTGATGTGGGCGCGCACGGAGTCGTATATCAACATGGACGGAGTTGCGTGAAAAAAGCCACCCGGCCTCTTCGCGTAAACTTAAACTTACCTTAACCACTCGCTCATCTTTTCTTCATCCATCCCTTCGAGTTAGCTTTTATGATGACGCCGGCTGGAAAGGTCTCTTTTGGCAAGGTCTTCCTTTTGAATATCACCATGGGTGGAAGTTTCTGGCCATTAGCATGGCAAGCTAGAACCACAGTGAAGGATGACTTCTCATTCCCTGTGGTGCGAATATTCACCGTACGTGCTCCCGTTGTATCCACAGTGCGGTTCACAGGAATATCAAAAGTCAGTGGAACCTCGTCCATGTTGATAATGTTCTCTGGCCGGATCTTTTTTTCAGCTATCTTGTTTTTACAATATGCACGGAAAGTAGCCAGCTTTTCTTGAAAGTCTTTAGGCAGTTGCTGTGAAATAGTAATCCGTGTGCGGATGGAGAGATTGCGTCTTTTCATGAACCGGATCCCTGTCGCTTAGTAGGAGCCATTTTGTGGTCTTTACAGATGTAAACACACAAAGGAAATGAAACGTACGGTAATATCCGCGCGCTTTTTCTTCTTCTGCGCGGGCGGGTGGTTGCTTACAGTAGAAGAAGAAGCGCTTCCTGTTCTATGGGGGCGGGTGCTTACCTTGGCGGTTGCTTGCGTAGAAGAAGAAGCACTTCCTCTTCTACGGGGAAAAAAGATGGCGGCTGTTTACGTAGTTGCGAGACCGAAACTTTATGAAAATGAATCTTAATATTTATCCATATATAAAGCACACCGGGTTATAAGGCGCACTGTCAGCTTTTGAGAAAATTTGTGGTTTTTAGGTGCGCCTTATAGTGCGGAAAATACGGTAAACTGTGGAAATGTATCATATAATTCATATAGCAATACGGTCTCACTGCACAGCAGGCCAGCAGTTAGCCGAGTCATTGCGCAATCCATGGTGAGGCACTGAGTGACGTGCCTCAACTGGCTGCTGATCACCGCACCGTCTCTTCTCAGTATTTGAACGGCAAATGTGAAAATTCAGCGATTTTGAATAAATAATTATCTAAAACTGGTGAAGTTAAATGGAAAATAACTTTATAGTATAATCACTGGATACATATAACAATTTATTTATTTTTTTTCTTTTTACATTTTTTTTCTTTCCATGATGGCAGGTGAGGCCCCGCCTCACCTGCCTCCCCTGCCTCCCCGTCACTGGTAAGGACGTGGTTATGACTAATAACCAGCGGGAGGAACGCTCACATGTCATCACAATATGACACATACTGTACTTTGCACGTGTGAGTGAGTGTATCAATGTTGTGTATTCGTGTGGCCATTTTATTTGTTGTTATAAGGTGGTGTTTCTAGTTGTTGTTTAAAGGCAAGCTACAATTTGTCAAACCCGCCGTTAATTTCCGCGTTGGTTTTGCTATTATTAGCAGCTGTGTTTTTTTTAAACACTCGCACTCGGCTGAGTTAGTCCTTTGATGGCACTAATTAATGAGCAACACCACACGGATCAAACACACACACCTCTTAGAAAGTATAATAATCCGGGGTCGGGGCTTTGGCGCCTTAGTTGCCCCCTTGTGGGAACTGTTTGAGGAAGGTTATTTATTTATTTATTTTTTTCCCCTATAAAGGCAGAACCCTGACCTCCACACATTTAAGGTTTTCCTACATTTTTTTTAATGATGGTTCTTAGGTCAAAATGTTGCATATATTATATTTTACAGTCACAGACCAACTTCATGCTGCTTTCATCCCCACATCTGCGGTCCCCTCCAAGGTTTCTCATTGCGGGTCGAGTTTTCCCTTGCCCTGATGTGGGATCTGAGCCCAGGATGTCGTTGTGGCTTGTGCAGCCCTTTGAGACATTCGTGATTAAGGGCTATATAAGTCAACTTTGAATGATTGATTGATTGCTGGCCCTGAAAACACACCACTTACTGCTTGACGGTATAGCTCGGTTGGTAGAGTGGCCGTGCCAGCAACTTGAGGGTTCCAGGTTCGATCCCCCGGCTTCCGCCATCCTAGTCACTGCCATCGTGTCCTTGGGCAAGACACTCCCAGTGCCACCCACACTGGTTTAAATGTAACTCAGATATTGCTATACTAGCTTGCTTAGAGAGGGGCGTATTTTAGAAGTGTTGTACTAGTGATAAAGATCTTTTTAGAAGATCTGAAGGGGGAATTGTCAGAGGCAGATATTTACATATATCCAAATTTTAGTGTTACCGTATTTTCCGCACCATAAGGCGCCCTGGGTTATAAGCCGCGCCTTCAATGAACGGCATATTTCAAAACTTTGTCCACCTATAAGCCGCCCCGTGTTGTAAGCCGCATCTAACTGCGCTAAAGGAATGTCAAAAAAACAGTCAAATAGGTCAGTCAAACTTTAATAATATATTAAAACCAGCGTGATGTGGGCGCGCATGGAGTCGTATATCAACATGGACGAAGCTGCGTGAAAAAAGCCACCCGGCCTCTTCGCGTAAACTTAAACTTACCTTAACCACTCGCTCATCTTTTCTTCATCCATCCCTTCGAGTTAGCTTTTATGATGACGCCGGCTGGAAAGGTCTCTTTTGGCAAGGTCTTCCTTTTGAATATCACCATGGGTGGAAGTTTCTGGCCATTAGCATGGCAAGCTAGAACCACAGTGAAGGATGACTTCTCATTCCCTGTGGTGCGAATATTCACCGTACGTGCTCCCGTTGTATCCACAGTGCGGTTCACAGGAATATCAGTTGCTGTGAAATAGTAATCCGTGTGCGGATGGAGAGATTGCGTCTTTTCATGAACCGGATCCCTGTCGCTTTGTAGGAGCCATTTTGTGGACTTTACAGATGTAAACACACAAAGGAAATGATAATATCCGCGCGCTTTTTCTTCTTCTACGCGGGCGGGTGGTTGCTTACAGTAGAAGAAGAAGCGCTTCCTGTTCTATGGGGGCGGGTGCTTACCTTGGCGGTTGCTTGCGTAGAAGAAGAAGCGCTTCCTGTTCTACCGGGAAAAAAGATGGCGGCTGTTTACCGAAGTTGCGAGACCGAAACTTTATGAAAATGAATCTTAATATTAATCCATATATAAAGCGCACCGGGTTATAAGGCGCACTGTCAGCTTTTGAGAAAATGTGTGGTTTTTAGGTGCGCCTTATAGTGCGGAAAATACGGTACTTATTTTCTTTCATAGCCATATTTGAAAACAGCTCGTGTTTTCCATTTATTCTCTTTCTGTTTCTCTGCAAGTAAACTGTGTGTGTTAACCTTGAATTCTTTGGAATGTGTTTTGACTAGCATGTGTTTTGACTAGGGAGAGGGGAGAGGAGAGAGGGTTTTGGGGTCGGGAAGACAGACCATTTTGGCGGCGCGATAGAATGTTCTATGCTGGACTGGTCTCAAATGTATATCTGCAAAGCTTTGCCAATATATTACAAAATACCTATTCTGTCTCTGGTGGTTTTTCAACTCAGCTTTAAGTGTCGTAAAGAGCTTGGGAGCGACTTGTGACTTGAATTCCCTGGGAGGAACAACTGGTCCAAAACGCGACACTATGTAAAGGCGTTTTGAGTCACTAGAGAAAATCGCTATATACATATAATTCACTTTAAAATAAGCTGGAAGTTATTTAATCTTGTAAACTGTCCTCCCAGAGGAGTGACAAACATCATGTATTATTTTGTCTCTACTTCCTATATGCGACTTTCACATGACTGTATTCCAAAACGCAACACTTTGTAAAGGCGTTTTGAGTCACTAGAGAAAATCGCTATATACATATAATTCACTTTAAAATAAGCTGGAAGTTATTTAATCTTGTAAACTGTCCTCCCAGAGGAGTGACAAACATCATGTATTATTTTGTCTCTACTTCCTATATGCGACTTTCACATGACTGTATTCTTTTTTTTGTGTGTGTGTGTGTGTGTAAAGTAAATATTGTACTCCCGAAACACAAAGGGGTGAAAATGTGTCAAAACAAGCACCCCCTGCTGTGTTTCCTGTGCTATTGCTTGTTTGATATATACGCCACATTTCGTCCCATAAGTCGGGTGACTTGAAATTTCTCACACCGCTCAAAGCGTTCTACAAAAAAATCCAATAACTTCTGTTTTTTGTTGCTGAATCTCTACAAAAAAAATGTGTTCACCTTTAAGAGATTGACAATAATGTGTGTACATTTTGAGCGCGTCAAGCAAAATAGGCCCTTTTCCACCGCAGGAACTTGTACGGGAACTTTTCCATTTAGTTCCTGTACAAGTTTCCACCAAGGTAGATTTAGTTCTTATTTTTTAGTTCCTGACAGCAAGGTTAAAGTTAAAGTAGCAATGATTGTCACACACACACTAGGTGTGGTGAATTTTTTCCTCTGCATTTGACCCATCCCCCTTGTTAACCCCCTGGGAGGTGAGGGGAGCAGTGAGCAGCAGCGTTGGCTGCGCCCGGGAATCATTTTTGCTGATTTAACCCCCAATTCCAACCCTTGATGCTGAGTGCCAAGCAGGGAAGTAATGGCTCCCATTTGTTTGTGTTGTCGGCGTGAGATAAACCCAAACATTTATTATTAATATATTGTTATTTATAGCTGAAATGGACTTAAAGGAATCGCCTGACCCTCGTGTATTCATCATTTAGTGAGAGGACGACTTTCTGACTGTTGGACAAAAGCCGGACTTTTTGTGAACAATTTGGTGCACTTTATTTTTTAAATCAAATCGTTTAATCGTTTGAATTTACTTACTTTTTAGTCAAATAACTCCGACCTAATATTGTCCGTTTATTTACATGATATCAGTGTAGAACCATAGTAAACCACTCCTCATCAGCCTGATTTGTATAAACTACCCTGAACTGTGAAATGCGGTGGAAACACAAACTACACACTCATACAGGGAACATATACATCCAGGAACCAGAGGTTTCAGGAACCTAAAGTTACTGAATTTTTTGGTGAAAAAAGGCTTAATGTCTTTTAGGGGGCACTTAATTGTCCAGAAGTCCTTGATCATTTGTCTAATTATGATGAAACTTTGAGAATATATTTACTATGTGTATGCAAACATGTCATGCCAAGCATTTTTTTCTACAACCCATAGGGCGCCACAAAAGCAGTGAAGTTGGCACTTTGTGTAAATCGTAAATAAAAACAGAATACAATCATTTGCAAATTATTTTCAACCGATATTCAATTGAATAGACTGCAAATCACTGCACGTAAGCCATGATGTTACGGACCATTGATCCCTCAGGCGGTGCTGCACCAATAAGCGACATTGGTGTGTAAAGGATATCACCACATGGGCTCAGGAACACTTCAGAAATCAATGTCAGTAACTACAGTTTGTCGTTACATCTGCAAGTGCAAGTTAAAACTCTACGATGCAAAGCGAAAGCTATTTATCAACAACACCCAGAAACTTTGAACTTTGCGCTTATAACAATCCGGATGGTTATTTTCCCTCACTTTGCATCAGTCCATCTTAGATGACCCGAGCTCATCTAAGATGGACTGATGCAAAGTGGAAAAGTGTTCTGTGGGCTGACAAGTCCACATTTCAAATTGTTTTTGGAACCTGTGGACATTGTGTCATGGTTAAGAACCATCCAGATTGTTCTAGGCGCAAAGTGTAAAAGGCAGCATGTGTGATGGTATGGGGGTGTATTAGTGCCCAAGACATGGGTAACTTACACATCTGTGAAGGCACCATTAACGCTGAAAGGTACATACAGGTTTTGGAGCAACATATGTTGCCATCCAAGCGACGTTACCATGGACGCCCCTGCTTATTTCAGCAAGACAATGCCAAGCCACGTGTTACATCAACGTGGCTTCATAGTAAAAGAGTGCGGGTACTAGACTGGTTCGCCTGCAGTCCAGACCTGTCTCCCATTGAAAATGTGTGGCGCATTATGAAGCCTAAAATAGCACAACGGAGACCCCCGGACTGTTGAACAACTTAAGCTGTACATCAAGCAAGAATGGGAAAGAATTCCACCTGAGAAGCTTCAAAAATGTGTCTCCTCAGTTCCCAAACCTTTACTGAGTGTTGTTAAAAGGAAAGGCCATGTAACACAGTGGTAAAAAAATGTAGAGATGTCGGATAATATCGGGCTGCCGATATTATCGGCCGATAAATGCTTTAAAATGTAATATCGGAAATTATCGGTATCGGTTCGAAAATTATCGGTATCGGTTTCAAAAAGAAAAATGTATGACTTTTTAAAAGGCCGCTGTGTACACGGACATAGGGAGACGTGCAGAGCGCCAATAAACCTTAAAGGCACTGCCTTTGCATGCCGTGATGGTATATACATATAATACATACATAATATCTACGGCTTTTCACACACACAAGTGAATGCAAGGCATACTTGGTCAACAGCCATACAGGTCACACTGAGGGTGGCCGTATAAACAAGTTTAACACTGTTACAAATATGCGCCACACTGTGAACCCACACCAAACAAGAATAACAAACACATTTCGGGAGAACATCCGCACTGTAACACAACATAAACACAACAGAACAAATACCCAGAATCCCTTGCAGCACTAACTCTTCCAGGACGCTACAATATACCCCCTACCTCAACCCCGCCCACCTCAACTTCCTCATGCTCTCTCAGGGAGAGCATGTCCCAAATTCCAAGCTGCTGTTTTGAGGCATGTTAAAAAAAATAATGCACTTTGTGACTTCATTTTTTTTACATAACTTGAGTTGATTTATTTTGTTACATTGTTTAATGCATCCAGCGGGGCATCACAACAAAATGAGGCATAATAATGTGTTAATTCCGCGACTGTATATATCGGTATCGCTTGATATCGGAATCGGCAATTAAGAGTTGGACAATATCGGATGATCAGATATTGGCAAAAAAAGCCATTATCAGACATCTCTAAAAAAAAAAAATGCCCCTGTGCCTGTCATGTCTGTGTGATCATGTTTTGTTTTAGTCATGTTGTTGTTTTTGGACTTTTTGTGCACTTTTGTTTTGTTTTGTCACCATAGCAACCATTCGTTTTCACCCGTCACGCCACGCACCTGTTTCACGTTTTGAGTCACGCACCTGCTTTCACTAACCATGTCTATAGTATTTAAGTTCATTGTTTTCAGTTTGTCTTTCTGACGACATCCCACAATTACGCTCTACACACTCTTCATCCTCTTAGACCATGCTTCATGTCCCATGCCAAAGTAAGTTTTTGTTCCATGTTCATAGTCTTTTTGGTTTCATAGTTTGTTCTCCGCCATTGTGCGCGCCTTTTGTTTACTTCCTTTTTGTTTTAGTAATTATAAAATAAATTATGTACTTACATTCCCGTCTCGCCCGAGCCAACTTTCCGTTGCATCCCGGAAAAGCAAACACCCAGGACCCAGTCACGACAGTGCCAACTTTTGTGCAACGTGTTGCTGCCATTAAAGTATAAGTTCATGATTATTTGCAAAAAAAAAAAAGAAGTTTCTCAGCGTGAACATGAAATATCTTGTCTTTGCAGTCTATTCCATTAAATATAAGTTGAAAAGGATTTGCAAATCTTGTATTTTCTTTTTATTTACCATTTACACAAAGTGCCAACTTCACTGCTTTTAGGTTTTGTACATTCATTGAATTTAAATGCACCGTAATGAATATTTAATAACATGTTAGGCACATGATGCCAATAGCATTTAAACATCCGCTGAGAAAGTGGTTGTTTGCATTAGCTGTGCTCTCTTTGCTACTCCTCCCCCCTTTTTTATCCCCCCCGCCTCTTGCTTATACCATTACACCATTGAGCGGCAGAGCGGCTGCCAAACGGGGCGGGGGGGTGTGGTTCCCCCTTCGGAATCCCTCAATGGGCATTAATTGTATTCTATGGGGAAATAAAGTGACCCATCTGTGGAGGTGCTGATGAGGGGAGTGGCGTGGTTGGAGGGCTGGGGAGGGTCTCTTGGAGAGCGAGGCATGAACTAATGGAGCCCACTAGGAAGATCTCCATCCACGTCTTAGTTCTTGTAACTTTAGCACTTTAGCACCGCGCGGACACACTCTTGCAGTTCGTGCACGCTCGCCAAACACACACACACAAAAAAGTGACGTCTTTGCATCTTTATTAAATTTGTCGTGCGGGTCGCATCTGGTCGCCCGCAGAACAAAAGGTAGATGGAAGTGTTGGGGGGTGGGGGGGGATTTCATTAACGTGCATGTGCACGCGCCGAGCATCTGTCACGTCTAATTGGAGGGTGTCAGGTGCGGACGTGGGGGGGCCACGAGCTGTCCGCCCACGACATGAATCGTCCGCTCGGGTGTGACTGTTTGAAGGTGTGTGACATCTTTATTTATTACACGCTCCACCCCGAGCTCTTGCCAATCGTGACTGATGGGTGTGGCGGACGGTCCGGGGGCCGGGGGCGCCTTGTTTTTCACGCTGTTTTTATTGGACTGGATCAATTGAGCGACGCTTCTAAATTGAGCAAGCTCCGCCATACATGCGCTAATGAACTAAACACCTTGTTCAACAGCGTGTGCAAACTATAAAATAGCGTGTGCTATGAGTGTGTGTGCCAAGACTGCTCGTGCAATTCGTAACTGTCAGGTTCAAACACTGATGACATCTATTAAACAAGACAAGAGGCAAAGAATTAAACAGAGACATAATTCAATTTGGACTCAATATTGAGGAGAGTCGCCCGGACATTGTATCCTTCTACAATCTCCAGCACGCTCTGCCCAAAGAATGGACTCCTTCTTCTTTATTTGACTTTCTCCCCCCACCTGACCCTAGCTGCTTCAAGGGGAAGTGGGTCGTAAACAGCGTTGCCTTTGGTTACCGAGCAGTTCAAAAGAAGAGGTCGTAAAATAGTTAAAAAAGAGTTAAATGATAAATGGGTTGTACTTGTATAGCGCTTTTCTACCTTCAAGGTACTCAAAGCGCTTTGACACTACTTCCACATTCACCCATTCACACACACATTCACACACTGATGGAGGGAGCTGCCATGCAAGGCGCTAACCAGCACCCATCAGGAGCAAGGGTGAAGTGTCTTGCTCGGGACACAACGGACATAATAATAATAATACCTGAGATTTATATAGCGCTTTTCTAAGTACCCAAAGTCGCTTTACATGTAGAACCCATCATTTATTCACACCTGGTGGTGGTAAGCTACTTTCATAGCCACAGCTGCCCTGGGGTAGACTGACGGAAGCGTGGCTGCAATTTTGCGCCAACGGCCCCTCCGACCACCACCTATCATTCATCATTCAATTCACCGGTGTGAGTGGCACCGGGGGCAAAGGGTGAAGTGTCCCGCCCAAGGACACAACGGCAGCGATTTTTGGATGGTAAGAGGCGGGGAGCGAACCTGCAACCCTCAGGTTTCTGGCACGGTTGCTCTACCCACTACGCCATGCCGCCCCAATGACATGACGAGGTTGGTACTAGGTGGGGATTGAACCATGGACCCTTGGGTTGCGCACGGCCACTCTACCACTGCGCCACGCCGTCCCATAAAATAGTTCAAGAAGAGTTCGTAAAATACTTCAAAAAGAGTTCGTCTGGAGATTGGGCAGATCTTTGGTTATAATAATAATAATAATAATAATGGATTCGATTTTATATGGCGCTTTTCTATTGTTAGATACTCAAAGCGCTCACAGAGAAGTTGGAACCCATCATTCATTCACACTGACTGGTGGTAAGCTACATTTGTAACCACAGCTGCTCTGGGGTAGACTGACGGAAGCGAGGCTGCCAGTTTGCGCCTACGGGCCCTCCGACCACCACCTATCATTCATTCATCATTCATTCACCAGTGTGAGCGGCACCAGGGGCACGGGTGAAGTGTCCTGCCCAAGGACACAACGGCAGCGATTTGGATGTCAAGAGGCGGGGAGCGAACCTGCAACCCTCAGGTTTCTGGCACGGCCGCTCTACCCACTACGCCATAGCGCCCCCTGGTTCTCTCCGCTTTGAAGTCCTTTGGCCAGAACAACATCCTTCTGTTGATTACCATACATGAGAGAAAACATAAAACCCTTCACCCTCTTACACAGTGGAGTTTTGCGAGCCTTACTCTTGGTAGGCCTCAAAGACAGCCCCTGTCCTTTTGCCTGGAACTCATTTCAACACAAAGTTTTTTTGTGATAACTTACAAACAATTATTCTAACAGTAACTGGTGCAGACCGCCTCTTTTACCATACCATACCATACCATACCAACTTTATTTATGAAGCCCTTTAAAAACAAGCACAGTTGAAGAACAAAGGGCCGTACACCACAAAGAAATAGAGACTAAAAAAGAACATTTGAAACAGAAGTAAAATACACATTGAAAAAGCAAATACCAAGTATCCTAAGAACAATTTGTTAGATAAAAAGCAGTTAAAAAGTTAAAAACAGTTTTGTGAGGAGGCGTGGCCTGCGGACCTGCAGCGAGGCGGGGCGAAACAAAGGAGTCCCTCGGTTTTAAAGACATAAGATTCTTAACCCCCCTGGTAGCTAGTGGCCTAGTGGTTAGAGTGTCCGCCCTGAGAGATGGGTAGGTTGTGAGTTCAAACCCCGGCCGAGTCATACCAAAGACTATAAAAATGGGAGCCATTACCTCCCTGCTTGGCACTCAGCATCAAGGCTTGGAATTGGGGGTTAAATCACCAAAAATGATTCCCGGGCGCGACCACCGCTGCTGCTCACTGCTCCCCTCACCTGGGGTGATCAAGTGTGATGGGTCAAATGCAGAGGATAATCTCACCACACTTAATGTGTGTGTGTGCCAATCAGTGGTACTTTTTAACTTTAGTTGCACTAATAGTAATAATGTGTATAATTATAACAATCATGTATTATAATGATTATTATTATTCATTGATGATAATCTTACATGAATCAGATCATTTCTACCTTAGAGTATGAAATCGAAGGGAAAGTTGACAAATCAATCATTATAATGTTGTCATGTCTGTGTAATCATGTTTTGTTTTAAGTCATGTTTTGTTTAGTTTCTGGCTTTTCACTCCCTTGTCTTGTTTGCATGATTACCCATTAGTTTCACCTGTTCCACGTTTGGACTCATTGTGCACTCTTGTTTGTCACCATAGCAACCATTAGTTTTCACCTGTCACGTCACGCACCTGTTTCACGTTTTGAGTCACGCACCTGCTTTCACTAATCATGTCCATAGTATTCAAGTTCATTCATTTTCTGTTGTTCGTCCTGACGACATCCCCGCATTTATGCTCCTGCACACTCTCCACACCCTGATGACCCTTGCTACTCTTTTTTTCATGCCGGTTCCATGCCAAGTAAGTTTTTGTTTATCAAGCCACAGTTAGTGTTTTGTTTAATTGTTCATAGTTTCTGCCAATGTGCAAGTTTTGTGTTTATAGTCTAGTTTTGTACTTCCGCCCCTGTGCGCGCTTTTCGTTTATTCCTTTTTTGATAGTTTAAATAAATCATGTACCCACCTTCAAGCCTTGACCAGTCCAGTTCATTTGCACCACGGGAGAACAAACCAAGCCACAGTCCAAGTCATGACAGGTTACCGAACAGTTCAAAAGAAGAGGTCGTAAAATAGTTAAAAAAGAGTTAAATGATAAATAAATGATAAATGGGTTGTACTTGTATAGCGCTTTTCTACCTTCAAGGTACTCAAAGCGCTTTGACACTACTTCCACATTTACCCATTCACACACACATTCACACACTGATGGAGGGAGCTGCCATGCAAGGCGCTAACCAGCACCCATCAGGAGCAAGGGTGAAGTGTCTTGCTCAGGACACAACGGACATAATAATAATAATACCTGAGATTTATATAGCGCTTTTCTAAGTACCCAAAGTCGCTTTACATGTAGAACCCATCATTTATTCACACCTGGTGGTGGTAAGCTACTTTCATAGCCACAGCTGCCCTGGGGTAGACTGACGGAAGCGTGGCTGCAATTTTGCGCCAACGGCCCCTCCGACCACCACCTATCATTCATCATTCAATTCACCGGTGTGAGTGGCACCGGGGGCAAAGGGTGAAGTGTCCCGCCCAAGGACACAACGGCAGCGATTTTTGGATGGTAAGAGGCGGGGAGCGAACCTGCAACCCTCAGGTTTCTGGCACGGTTGCTCTACCCACTACGCCATGCCGCCCCAATGACATGACGAGGTTGGTACTAGGTGGGGATTGAACCATGGACCCTTGGGTTGCGCACGGCCACTCTCCCACTGCGCCACGCCGTCCCATAAAAAAGTTCAAGAAGAGTTCGTAAAATACTTCAAAAGAGTTCGTCTGGAAATTGGGCAGATCTTTGGTTATAATAATAATAATAATAATGGATTAGATTTTATATGGCGCTTTTCTATTGTTAGATACTCAAAGCGCTCACAGAGAAGTGGGAACCCATTATTCATTCACACCTGGTGGTGGTAAGCTACATTTGTAGCCACAGCTGCTCTGGGGTAGACTGACGGAAGCGAGGCTGCCAGTTTGCGCCTACGAACCCTCCGACCACCACCTATCATTCATTCATCATTCATTCACCAGTGTGAGCGGCACCAGGGGCAAGGGTGAAGTGTCCTGCCCAAGGACACAACGGCAGCGATTTGGATGTCAAGAGGCGGGGAGCGAACCTGCAACCCTCAGGTTTCTGGCACGGCCGCTCTACCCACTACGCCATACCGCCCCCTGGTTCGCTCCGCTTTGAAGTCCTTTGGCCAGAACAACATCCTTCTGTTGATTACCATACATGAGAGAAAACATAAAACCCCAGTGGCGTTTTACGAGCCTTACTCTTGGTAGGCCTCAAAGACAGCCCCTGTCCTTTTGCCTGGAATTCATTTCAACACAAAGTTTTTTGTGATAACTTACAAACAATTATTCTAACAGTAACTGGTGCAGACCGCCTCTTTTACCATACCATACCATACTGTTGTGTTTGGACAAAGGGGGTGACGGCTCAGACACCAGGGGGCAGTATATACAATAATTTATTATATATAATAAATATATATAATAATAAACAATACAACTAAACTATAGAAATAGAGTGTGTGACTAAAATACAAGAGTGTGTGTGTGGTGTAAGACTATGTGTGTAGATATCTGAAGTGTGTTACCAAGTGTTGATGAGAAAAGGCAGACAAGTCCAAAGAGGGCAAGGCAAAAGGGGTCCAAGATCAGCGAGGGGTCCGTGGGGCAGAGAGAGACGTCAGAGTCCAGGGGCGAGTGAGGAGTCGGGAAACGAAGAAGGCAGTCCAAAAACACCGGGGAAACAACGGGAGATCTCGAGGAGGGAAGACTCGGGAAGGCACTGCGGAAGAGCAACATGGACGTCAGAATCACGGAGGGAAAAACAACACAGTAAGAGCGCATAAGGCTTACGGTACACCATGAGAAAACTAAGTTCCCGCCCGATCCTAGGGTCCACTGGTCTTTTAACCAGCTCGCCCTCATCAGTTTCAGGTGTGATGATTGCGGGTGATTGATTGCAGCTGGTGGCTGCTGCAGGGCGGGGACGTGCGCGGCGCATCCCTGGATGTGCGCACCCGTGGGCGTGTCCCGAGGTGCGCACAGACGGATGAGCGGCGTTGGCAGGAGCCTGAGCCGTAACACATACCATACCAACTTTATTTATGAAGCCCTTTAAAAACAAGCACAGTTGAAGAACAAAGGGCCGTACACCACAAAGAAATACAGGCAGAGGACAGACTAAAAAAGAACATTTGAAACAGAAGTAAAATACCCATTGAAAAAGCAAATACCAATTATCGTAAGAACAATTTGTTAGATAAAAAGCAGTTAAAAAGTTAAAAACAGTTTTGTGAGGAGGCGTGGCCTGCGGACCTGCAGCGAGGCGGGGCGAAACAAAGGAGTCCCTCGGTTTTAAAGACATAAGACTCTTAACCCCCTGGTAGTTAGTGGCCTAGTGGTTAGAGTGTCCGCCCTGAGAGGTGGGTAGGTTGTGAGTTCAAACCCCCCGGTCGAGTCATACCAAAGACTATAAAAATGGGAGCCATTACCTCCCTGCTTGGCACTCAGCATCAAGGCTTGGAATTGGGGGTTAAATCACCAAAAAATGATTCCCGGGCGCGACCACCGCTGCTGCTCACTACTCCCTCACCTGGGGTGATCAAGGGTGATGGGTCAAATGCAGAGGATAATCTCACCACACTTAATGTGTGTGTGTGCCAATCAGTGGTACTTTTTAACTTTAGTTGCACTCATAGTAATAATGTGTATAATTATAACAATCATGTATTATAATGATTATTATTATTCATTGATGATAATCTTACATGAATCAGATCATTTCTACCTTAGAGTATGAAATCGAAGGGAAAGTTGACAAATCAATAATTATAATGTTGTCATGTCTGTGTAATCATGTTTTGTTTTAAGTCATGTTTTGTTTAGTTTCTGGCTTTTCACTCCCTTGTCTTGTTTGCATGATTACCCATTAGTTTCACCTGTTCCACGTTTGGACTAATTGTGCACTCTTGTTTGTCACCATAGCAACCATTAGTTTTCACCTGTCACGTCACGCACCTGTTTCACGTTTTGAGTCACGCACCTGCTTTCACTAATCATGTCCATAGTATTTAAGTTCATTCATTTTCTGTTGTTCGTCCTGACGACATCCCCGCATTTATGCTCCTGCACACTCTCCACACCCTGATGACCCTTGCTACTCTTTTTTTCATGCCGGTTCCATACCAAGTACGTTTTTGTTTATTAAGCCACAGTTAGTGTTTTGTTTAATTGTTCATACTTTCTGCCAATGTGCAAGTTTTGTGTTTATAGTCTAGTTTTGTACCTCCGCCCCTGTGCGCGCTTTTCGTTTATTCCTTTTTTGATAGTGTTAAATAAATCATGTACCCACCTTCAAGCCTTGACCAGTCCAGTTCATTTGCACCACGGGAGAACAAACCAAGCCACAGTCCTAGTCTTGACAAAGGTATGATTTTAAAACTCAAATTCTGGTTAGTTTATATCAAATTTGTCAGCACTTTTTTGTAAAAACAGATGTCTATTTTATTTATTTATTTTTTTCAATAAAGCAACACTAGATAATTTAAGAAAAGTTTCGGGAGCCTTTAGCTGCTTTAAAAATGGCAAAAAGACAACATTAGTTGTAATGCTTGATTAAAAACATTGATGAAACAAAGGACATAAGCACATATGGTTTCTAATCCTAGAGCAGTGTTTTTCAACCTTTTTTGAGCCAAGACATATTTTTTCTGTTGAAAAAATGCCACCAGCAGAAATCATTAAAAAACTAAACTCAGTTGACAGTAAAAAGTGGTTGGATATGACTTTAAAGCATAACCAAGCATGCATCAATATAGCTCTTGTCTCAAAGTAGGTGTACTGTCACCACCTGTCACATCACACCCTGACTTATTTGGACTTTTTTGGCTGTTTTCCTGTGTGTAGTGTTTTACTTCTTGTCTTGCGCTCCTATTTTGCTGGCTTTTTCTCTTTTTTTGGGTATTTTCCTGTAGCAGTTTCATGTCTTCCTTTTGAGCGATATTTCCCGCATCTACTTTGTTTTAGCAATCAAGAATATATTCCATTTTTATCCTTCTTTGTGGGGACATTGTCGATTGTCATGTCATGTTCGGATGTAAATTGTCTTTGCTCCACAGTAAGTCTTTGCTGTCGTCCAGCATTCTGTTTTTGTTTACATTGTAGCAAATTCAGTTTTAATTTCGTTCTGCATAGCCAGGGCCGGCCCGTGGCATAGGCCGTATAGGCAAATGCTAAGGGCGCCGTCCATCAGGGGGCGCCACGCCAGTGCCACAAATGTTGGAGAAAAAAAAAAAAAAAAAAGTTGGTTCTATTATTTCTAAATACAAAAAAATAATCCCACATTAATTAAAATGCAAAGTAAAGCCTATTTAATAGAAATATTATTTGTTACAACATTACGCCCCCCGCACGGTGCGCCCCCTCCCTTCCCGTATCTTGACTCTTTTTGGACGTCACCACATCAAAAAATCAACACAAGATGTCAAAACGGCCAAAACTGTCAGGTGCCCAGGAAAGAAAAAAGAGAAAAGAAGAGGAGGACAAACGAGAAAAGACAGAGGTAGCAGGTAGGTGAGCCGAACATGAAATGATTTGTCTGTTACAGAATGTGATAGTAACCTGGCTTTTTAGCATTAAGCTAATGTCACATGATTCGGCAATTGCTAATCAATAAATAGCTAGTTCTGTTTAAACGTCGGGTTAATATTGTGGAGGGGGCTAAATTGTTATGGAAAATAATAATGTAACGTTAGGTAATTACAGTACTCCCACCTTACATTCCTCAGGGACATTTGTATTAGATCTTTTAAGCAGCTGTTTTTTGTTTACATTGTTATTGCCTTCTGGTTAGCTAATGTTTGCCCTGCAGGTAATAGTCACTTTTCCACCCCTTTATATATTAGGTATAGTTGTAAGTTAAAAAAAAAGGTCAAAAACAAAGCTATTTGGTTTCTTGTGAGTATATACACTTCACTGCCGATGTGGGGGGGGGGGGGGGCGCCACCTAAAATCTTGCCTAGGGCGCCAGATTGGTTAGGGCCGGGCCTGTGCATAGTCTTCCCTAAGCTTCAATGAGTTTTCTTAAAAGCACTCACCTTTTTACCTGCACGCTGCCTCCCGCTGTTTCCGACATCTACAAAGCAATTAGCTACCGGCTGCCACCTACTGATATGGAAGAGTATTACACGGTTACTCTGCCGAGCTCTAGACAGCACCGACACTCAACAACAACACATCATTTGCAGACTATAATTACTGGTTTGCAAAAAATATTTGTAACCCAAATAGGTGAAATTAGATAATCTCCCACGACACACCAGACTGTATCCCAGTTGAAAAACACTGTCCTAGAGTGTGTCTTCTACCGTACATTCTGGTTATCACAAATTTAGACACTAACAATCCTCCTAGATAAGGACAAAGAAACGCCAAGAGAAGGGCGTCTGTGTTCTGACGCATATCTCCGCTATGTTCATCTCCACGGTGTGTTCACTGACGTCAGGGAAAACCGGCTTCCCTTTACGCCTTCTAGGTGAAAAGCGAGTCTCACTCCAGGAGTGAGGCCAATAAACGAGAGCAATGAAGAGTCGTCTCAGAGCGACAAACTCCTCTTTATCAGTTGCTTTGCCTCCCCTGAATTTAACTTGACTATTGAGAGAGCGCCGGGCTAGAAATAGAGGAGGAGCACCAGAAGAAGAAGAAGAAGCTAATGTCATGTCACTCAGCGCAAATCAGGTCTGCTTGGCTTCCTGAGACCATTTCAGAAATAGAATTGTGCTGACGGAGGAAGAAGATGTTGCTGGCGGAGGATCGATTCGCTCCCACTCAACCTCCAACGTTTGCAGTCCTGTGCACTCATCTGGCACACTCGTCTGGTGCACTCGTCTGGTAAAAAACTCGTCTGGTGCACTCGTCTGGTGCACTCGTCTGGTATAAAACTCGTCTGGTGCACTCGTCTGGTGCACTTGTCTGATACATTCGTCTGGTACACTCGTCTGGTGCACTCGTCTGGTGCACTCGTCTGATACATTCGTCTGGTACACTCGTCTGGTGCACTCGTCTTGTAAAAAACTCGTCTGGTGCACTCGTCTGGTGCACTCGTCTGATACATTCGTCTGGTGCACTCGTCTGGTGCACTCGTCTGGTGCACTCGTCTGGTGCACTCGTCTGATACATTCGTCTGGTACACTCGTCTGGTGCACTCGTCTGGTAAAAAACTCGTCTTGTGCACTCGTCTGGTGCACTCGTCTGGTGCACTCGTCTGGTTTACTCGTCTGGTGCACTCGTCTGATACATTCGTCTGGTACACTCTTCTGGTGCACTCGTCTGGTGCACTCGTCTGATACATTCGTCTGGTACACTCGTCTGGTGCACTCGTCTGGTACACTCATCTGGTGCACTCGTCTGGTACACTCGTCTGGTGCACTCGTCTGGTACACTCGTCTGGTGCACTCGTCTGATACATCCATCTGGTGCACTCGTCTGGTAAAAAACTCGTCTGGTGCACTCGTCTGGTGCACTCGTCTGATACATTCGTCTGGTACACTCGTCTGGTGCACTCATCTGGTGCACTCGTCTGGTAAAAAACTCGTCTGGTGCACTCGTCTGGTGCACTCGTCTGATACATTCGTCTGGTACACTCGTCTGGTGCACTCGTCTGGTGCACTCATCTGATACATTCGTCTGGTACACTCGTCTGGTGCACTCGTCTGGTAAAAAACTCGTCTGGTGCACTCGTCTGGTGCACTCGTCTGATACATTCGTCTGGTACACTCGTCTGGTGCACTCGTCTGGTAAAAAAACTCGTCTGGTGCACTCGTCTGATACATTAGTCTGGTACACTTGTCTGGTACACTCGTCTGGTGCACTCGTCTGGTTTACTCGTCTGGTGCACTCGTCTGATACATTCGTCTGGTACACTCTTCTGGTGCACTCGTCTGGTGCACTCGTCTGATACATTTGTCTGGTACACTTGTCTGGTGCACTCGTCTGGTGCACTTGTCTGGTGCACTCGTCTGATACATTCGTCTGGTACACTCGTCTGGTACACTCGTCTGGTGCACTCGTCTGGTGCACTCGTCTGGTGCACTCGTCTGATACATTCGTCTGGTACACTCTTCTGGTGCACTCGTCTGGTGCACTCGTCTGATACATTCGTCTGGTACACTCGTCTGATACATTCGTCTGGTACACTCGTCTGGTGCACTCGTCTGGTGCACTCATCTGATACATTCGTCTGGTACACTCGTCTGGTGCACTTGTCTGGTAAAAAACTCGTCTGGTGCACTCGTCTGGTGCACTCGTCTGGTACACTCGTCTGGTGCACTCGTCTGGTGCACTCGTCTGGTGCACTCGTCTGGTACACTCGTCTGGTACACTCGTCTGGGGCACTCGTCTGATACATTCGTCTGGTACACTCGTCTGGTGCACTCGTCTGGTGCACTCGTCTGGTGCACTCGTCTGATACATTCGTCTGGTGCACTCGTCTGATACATTCGTCTGGTGCACTTGTCTGGTGCACTCGTCTGGTGCACTCGTCGACTTCAGGGTCGGGGTTGGACACTGGGAGACGACTTCTTATCACAAAAGACCGTTTTGTTTATTTGTGTGGACGAGAGAGAGCACGACACAACAGCGTTGAGGCACAAGACGACAACATGAAGCCACAACACAACGGATGGACACAACCCAAGTGAGAGAGAGTTTTGCCGACGGACCCAGCAGCTGAGGTGGATTTGCCGACGGACCCAGCAGCTGAGGTGGAAAGTTGAAAAAATGTTATTGAACAAAGTTGGAAAAGTAAGTTATTGTGATTGATGTCACTTTCTGACAGCCCTACAACTGGTCAAGATGCACATATTTTCACAGTGTTTAATGTAGATGTCACTAAAGATGAAGAATAAATTCACTTTATTAACATCAGTACAAAGCTTAGACTCAATGACTGACCAGAAGTACAGTTTGTAGTTACAGTGGTTTTAGCCCGACTTCAAACTTTTGCTAATAATATTGGCTTCAAACACAAATACACAATGAAACAAGTTTCACATATTTGCATATTTCGCCATAAACATTGTCTTCTAAACCAGGGGTCCCCAACCACTGGTCCGGAGACCCGTACCGGTCCGTGGCGTATTTTCTACCGGTCCGTAGAGAAACATTAGATCATTCATAAACAACAGCATTTTCTCCGACTTACCTTTCATCTCACCCACTAGACACACCACTAAGCTGGTTTATAGAAGTACAATAAAACTCCTCATAGGAAGTTGCCATTTGTTGTGACATGATACATGCATCCATCCATTTTCTACCACTTGGTGCTGGAGCCTATCTCAGCTGCATTCGGGCGGAAGGCTTCTTACACTCTGGATAAGTGGCCACCTCATCACAGGGCCAACACAGATAGACAAACATTCACACTCACATCCACACACTAGGGCCAATTCAGTGTTGCCAATCAACCTATCCCCAGGTGCATGTCTTTGGAGGTGGGAGGAAGCCGGAGTACCCGGAGGGAACCCACGCAGTCACGGGGAGAACATGCAAACTCCACACAGAAAGATCCCGAGCCCGGGATTGAACTCAGGACTACTCAGGACCTTCGTATTGTGAGGCATATGCACTAACCCTTGATCTGCCGTGCTGCCCCGACATGATGCAATGCACATATACATTATAAATGTGACAGATTGTAGCCCGAGGTTGATTTCCATCTGCGTCATTGCAAAGAAACGGTCATGATCCGTGGCTCGGATCATGTGTTGTTATATTCTGTTAGTTCCTGTTTTTGTGCACCCTTGTTTGTTTTTAGTTACCATGGGTGCTTATTGTTGCCACCTGTCTCTGATTGGTGCTTGGGACGCTCACCTGTTTCCCGAGCACAGAGGGACTATTTAATCCTGCCTTTGCCGGTCAGTCGGGCTGGCTTCATTGTTTGCTATTTTCAACCTGTTACATTTGGTCTTCGTGTTTCCTAGCTCATGATTCCTGCTCTAAGTTTTTTTCCTTAGCTTCCCGTGCGATTGGCACGCATCCCTTTTGCTTGTTTTCTGTTTTTGGTACGACGCGTTATTTTTTTGATGATTAAATCATGTTCCTACCTGCACGCCTTGTCCGGAGTGGTCCGTCTGCATCCCGGGAGAAGCGTGACAGAAACCAGCCCAGGGCTCCCACTAATTAAGCATCATAGTGAGTTGTATTTTTCATGCACTTATTTTTGCTGTACTTATCCGGTCCCTGCAAATAAGGCCGACATTAAACTGGTCCGCGGTGCAAAAAAGGTTGAGGACCCCTGCTCTAAACGGTCTTCTAAACTAGATAAATCAAGAAGAGCACAGGCCAGGCCAAACAATCTGCTTCACAATGTCCCAGTGACACCCTTCAATGAGCGGCAGGTTCCTACTGCTGGAAGCTCTTAGGCAGCCCCGGACCGTAATGCCACCACCACCACCACTATAAGTGACTGTAGACAAGACACAACTATCTTGATGAACACTTGTGTTGGAATTAATGTTGCCCCTCAGTGAAACCTCAGCTTACCAATGCTGATAGCACTTGTGTAGCCCTGCTAAAACCACCACGCTTGATAGTTGGTCAATTATCTTGCAGCACACTTGTACTACCGGCTGTTTGTACACAATAATGTCTGTATGGTCAGTGTCAGAGCTTGGTCCGCATTGCCGGCAGTAAGTCGGACACGTTTCCAGTGAGGGTTGGACTCCACCAAGGCTGCCTTTTGTCACCGATTCTGTTATGGACAGAACTTCTAGGCGCAGTCAGGGCGTTGAGGGGATCTGGTTTGGTGGCTGCAGGATTAGGTCTCTGCTTTTTGCAGATGATGTGGTCCTGATGGCTTCATCTGGCCAGGATCTTCAGTTCTCACTGGATTGGTTCGCAGCCGAGTGTGAAGCCATCCAAGTCCGAGTCCATGGTTCTCGCCCGGGAAAGGGTGGAGTGCCATCTCCAAGTTGGGGAGGAGATCTTTCCCCAAGTGGAGGAGTTCAAGTACCTCGGAGTCTTGTTCGCGAGTGAGGGAAGAGCGGATGGTGAGATCAACAGGCGGATCGGTGCGGCGTCTTCAGTAATGCGGACGCTGTATCGATCCGTTGTGGTGAAGAAGGAGCTGAGCCGGAAGGCAAAGCTCTCAATTTACCGGTCGATCTACGTTCCCATCCTCACCTATGGTCATGAGCTTTGGGTTATGACCGAAAGGACAAGATCACGGGTACAAATGAGTTTCCTCCGCCGGGTGGCTGGTCTCTCCCTTAGAGATCGGCTGAGAAGCTCTGCCATCCGGGAGGAGCTCAAAGTAAAGCCGCTGCTCCTCCACATGGAGAGGAGCCAGATGAGGTGGTTCGGGCATCTGGTCAGGATGCCACCCGAACGCCTCCCTAAGGAGGTGTTTAGGGCACGTCTGACCGGTAGGAGGCCACGGGGAAGACCCAGGACACGTTGGGAAGACTATGTCTCCCGGCTGGCCTGGGAACACCTCGGGATCCCCCCGGGAAGAGCTAGACGAAGTGGCTGGGGAGAGGGAAGTCTGGACTTCCTTGCTTATGCTGCTGCCCCCACGACCCGGCCTCGGATAAGCGGAAGAAGATGGATGGATGGATGGATGTCTGTGTGTTGACTCATTTTCATTATATAGCACAAGCTGAACACTGACTAGTCTGAAGTTTCTAATCAATATCTATAGTACTCTCTCCTTGTACCGTGGTGAAATGTGAATAATGTTCTTTAAAGTAGGACGTGACTACACAGCAACTGTTGCAGGCGTATGAATGAAGTCGTCAAAAGGTAGACATTGTGCAGCTCTCACAGTTAAACACACTTAATTCTTAGCCGGCTTGCCAGCATGCGTCAGTCAAATCTTTCTCCATATGGCGGCAAACATGTCTGGAAAGCTGCTGCCACTCACCACCGGATGCCTCTGACACACACACACACACACACACACACACACACACACACACAGACTGACTGAATATTGTGCGTCCAGGGCTCGGCTAAAAAAGCTCCCCGACAGGTTTGAGTGACGGCTGCCTCTCCACTTGGTGCGCAGACTCTGATCAGGGAATAATAGACCCTTCGTGGCAGGGCGGATTTGCAGGTGAAGAAAAAATAATGAATTGCAAAAATGATGCTGTGGGCATGCATGCTGAGTTGTGAGCATTCCTTTTTGTCTGATGTCAATAGAACATTTAATGCTCCGTGGACAGACTCATTTGCTGTCACCGTTGACAAGGTGTGTTCTTAATATGTGGGGAGAAAATGGCAAGCAACAACAGAACAAACACAGTATTTGATGGAAAGATATCTGGCTTGAATTGATGGGGGGGGGAAAGAGCAGTTTCGGAACTGATCTGGGCAAAAATACTGGGTTTTCTGTAAAACTATAAGATCAGACAGATCAGATCAGATAGGTCTTTATTGTCATTGCACGAGTACAACGAAACTTTGTTTTCAGCACAAACCTGTTCAAGATGAGACAAACAAACAGTGTACAGGGTTACAGAACAGGAACGCTGATGGGTCGCCACAAGGCGCCCCCGTAAAAGATGGGAAAAAGGTACAACGCTGGGGAAAAAAGATGAGTAAAAAAATACAATCTAGACTGGGCTCCTAAGGGGGCCTAGTCTGGAGTGGGAAAAAAAACCTCCATGCAATGCACACATAGACATGTTACATTTAATCACCACAGACTCGCAACAGAGGGGCGGGGAGTTGGGACCCTGGAGGTCGACTGCTGCTATGAAGCGCTGCCATCCGACCAGCACACACGTTGTGTGTGTGTGTGCCCAATTGTCTTGGGTGTGATGATGTAATGTTTTTTATAGACTGAGGCCGATCTGCAAAAGTTCGACTCCAGGTGTCGTTGAGGAGGGAGGGAGGTCAAAAGCGTCCATCATTAAGGTGTTTTTCAGAACAGCCTGGTCCTGTTTCCACAGCGTCAAGGCCATTCGAGGGAGTCTTCTTCTTCTTAGTATTCCTATTAGTCTTCTTTTTATTATTGATATTATTCTTCCATCCATCCATCCATTTTCTACCGCTTATTTCCTTTGGGGTGTCGGGGGGGCGCTGGAGCCTATCTCAGCTACAATCGGGCGGAAGGCGGAGTACACCCTGGACAAGTCAGACAACATTCACACACTAGGGACCATTTAGTGTTGCCAATCAACCTATCCCCAGGTGCATGTCTTTGGAGGTGGGAGTGGCCTATCCCCAGGTGCATGTCTTTGGAGGTGGGAGGGGCCTATCCCCTGGTGCATGTCTTTAGAGGTGGGAGGGGCCTATCCCCAGGTGCATGTCTTTGGAGGTGGGAGGGGCCTATCCCCAGGTGCATGTCTTTGGAGGTGGGAGGGGCCTATCCCCAGGTGCATGTCTTTGGAGGTGGGAGGGGCCTATCCCCAGGCGCATGTCTTTGGAGGTGGGAGGAAGCCGGAGTACCCGGGGGGAACCCACGCAGTCACGGGGAGAACATGCAAACTCCACACAGAAAGATCCCGAGGCCGGGATTGAACTCACGACTACTCAGGACCTTCGTATTGTGAGGCAGACGCACTAACCCCTCTGCCACCGTGCTGAATCTTTATATTCCTTTTAGTCTTCTTATTCTTATTGTCATGACTTGGTCCGGGGTGTGTGCTTTTCCAGGATGCAACGGAAAGTTGGCTCGTGCGAGACGGGAATGAAGGTACATGATTTATTATTATTAAAAAAAAGGAATAAATGAAAGCGCGCACAGTGGCGGAGAATAAACTATGCAACCAAAAGACTATAGCAAAAAGTACAAACAAAAAACACGCACAATGGCGGAGAACAAACTATGAAACCAAAAAGACTATAAATATGGAACAAAAACTTACTTGGCTTGGACAAAAATAGTTGCTTGAGGAATTGACATGAAAAGAAGTATCAGGCATGAACAGAGCATAAATGTGTTGAGGTCGTCAGAAAGACAAACTGAAAAACACTGAACTTAAATACTACAGACATGATTAACGAAAACAGGGGCGTGACTCAAAACGTGAAACAGGTGCGTGACGTGACAAGTGAAAACTAATGGGTTGCTATGGTGACAATCAAGAGTGCACAATGAGTCCAAACGTGGAACAGGTGAAACTAATGGGTAATCATGCAAACAAGACAAGGGAGTGAAAAGCCAGAAACTAAACAAAACATGACTTAAAACAAAACATGATTACACAGACATGACACTTATTAGTCTTCTTATTATTATTATTATTCTAATTAGTCTTCTCCTTATTAGTCTGCTCCTTTTTATTTATTTTTTTATTTATTCTTCTCCTTCTCCTTCTTATTCTTCTTATTCTTGCTATTCTTCTTTTTCTTCCTATTCTTTTTCTTATTATTTTTATTCCTGTTTTCCTTGTAATTATTATTATTTATATTCCTACTATTATTATTGTTATTATTAGAGATGTCTGCCTGCCGATATTATCGGCCGACAAATGCTTTAAAATGTAATATCGGAAATTATCGGTATCGTTTTTTTTTATTATCGGTATCGTTTTTTGGGTTTTTGTTTTTTGTTTTTTTTAATTAAATCAACATAAAAAAACACAAGATACACTTTTTTTTTTTTAAAAGGACCTTATCGTCACTATACCTGGTTGTCCAAATTAGGCATAATAATGTGTTAATTCCACGACTGTATATATCGGTATCAATTGATATCGGTATCGGTGATTAAAGAGTTGGACAATATTGGAATATCGGATATCGGCAAAGAGCCATTATTGGACATCCCTAGTTATTATTATTCAATGTCAATCAATCAATGTTTATTTATATAGCCCTAAATCACAAGTGTCTCAAAGGGCTGCACAAGCCACAACGACATCCTCGGTATAGCCCACATAAGGGCAAGGAAAAACTCACCCCAGTGGGACGTCTATGTGAATGACTATGAGAAACCTTGGAGAGGACCACATATGTGGGTAACCCCCCCCCCCCCCCCCCCCCCCCCCTCTAGGGAGACCGAATGCAATGGATGTCGAGTGGGTCTAACATAATATTGTGAGAGTCCAGTCCATAGTGGATCCAGCATAACAGTAAGAGTCCAGTCCACAGTGGGGTCAGCAGGAAACCATCCCGAGCGGAGACGGGTCAGCAGCGCAGAGATGTTCCCAACCGATATACAGGCGAGCGGTCCACCCCGGGTCCCGACCCCGGACAGCCAGCACCCCATCCATGGCCACCGGATCTGTGTGTCTCCCCTTCCACAAGGGATAGGGGGGAGCAGAGGAGAAAAGAAAAGAAACGGCAGATCAACTTGTCTAAAAAAGGGGGGCTATTCAAAGGCTAGAGTATACAAATGAGTTTTGAGATGGGACTTAAATGCTTCTACTGAGGTAGCATCTCTAACTGTTACCGGGAGGGCATTCCATAGTGCTGGAGCCCCAATAGAAAACGCTCTACAGCCCGCAGACTTATTATTACTATTACTATTACTATTACTAATATTCTTATTATTGTTGTTAATAATATTCTTATTATTATCATTATTATTATTATTCCAATTATTTTTCTTCTTCTTCTAATTACTATTAAGCCTATTTACATGCTGAGAAGCAGCAGTGAACGGGTGCTTGTTGCGATCCGTAATCTTATTATTCATAGTATTCAAATCATTTCTATTTCTATTTTCATTCCTTATTAACACTCATGCTGTCGAGAAAATGTGTTTGTGCCGTGAAGAATGCAGATTGTGAGGCCTAAAAATGTCATTGTCAGAGTCTATGCTTACTCTCACACTGCCTGCACCAACGATGCATTATTCAGTGTTTGCCCACTCATTCATGGAGGAAATATACGGCAGCAGAAGGTAAAATGTCTTTTTTGTCCTGGAAAGTCATAAAGACCTCGTTGTTCATGACGTGAACATCTCTTTTTAAAGGGATTTTAAAAAACTAGCAGGGTGTAAAACAAGTAGTCATCCTCACAGGGGACTTCTTCCAGGCAAATGTCCCTGGGAGAGAATTATAGACAACATTTAAACGTCATGTCCTTTCAGCCCTTTTTATTAGTTGAGTTTATTATTATTTCTTCGGTCAGTGGTCAACAAAATAAACAAACATCCATCCATCCATCCATCCATCTTCTTCCGCTTATCCGAGGTCGGGTCGCGGGGGCAGCAGCCTTAGCAGGGAAGCCCAGACTTCCCTCTCCCCAGCCACTTCGTCCAGCTCTTCCCGTGGGACCCCGAGGCGTTCCCAGGCCAGCCGGGAGACATAGTCTTCCCAACGTGTCCTGGGTCTTCCCCGTGGCCTCCTACCGGTCGGACGTGCCCTAAACACCTCCCTAGGGAGGCGTTCGGGTGGCATCCTGACCAGATGCCCGAACCACCTCATCTGGCTCCTCTCCATGTGGAGGAGCAGCGGCTTTACTTTGAGCTCCCCCCGGATGACAGAGCTTCTCACCCTATCTCTAAGGGAGAGCCCCGCCACCCGGCGGAGGAAACTCATTTCGGCCGCTTGTACCCGTGATCTTGTCCTTTCGGTCATAACCCAAAGCTCATGACCATAGGTGAGGATGGGAACGTAGATCGACCGGTAAATTGAGAGCTTTGCCTTCCGGCTCAGCTCCTTCTTCACCACAACGGATCGATACAGCGTCCGCATTACTGAAGACGCCGCACCGATCCGCCTGTCGATCTCACGATCCACTCTTCCCTCACTCGTGAACAAGACTCCGAGGTACTTGAACTCCTCCACTTGGGGCAAGATCTCCTCCCCAACCCGGAGATGGCACTCCACCCTTTTCCGGGCGAGAACCATGGACTCGGACTTGGAGGTGCTGATTCTCATCCCAGTCGCTTCACACTCGGCTGCGAACCGATCCAGTGAGAGCTGAAGATCCTGGCCAGATGAAGCCATCAGGACCACATCATCTGCAAAAAGCAGAGACCTAATCCTGCAGCCACCAAACCAGATCCCCTCAACGCCTTGACTGCGCCTAGAAATTCTGTCCATAAAAGTTATGAACAGAATGGGTGACAAAGGGCAGCCTTGGCGGAGTCCAACCCTCACTGGAAACGTGTCCGACTTACTACCGGCCATGCGGACCAAGCTCTGGCACTGTTCATACAGGGAGCGGACTGCCACAATCAGACAGTCTGATACCCCGTACTCTCTGAGCACTCCCCACAGGACTTCCCGAGGGACACGGTCGAATGCCTTCTCCAAGTCTACAAAACACATGTAGACTGGTTGGGCAAACTCCCATGCACCCTCAAGGACCCTGCCGAGAGTATAGAGCTGGTCCACAGTTCCACGACCAGGACGAAAACCACACTGTTCCTCCTGAATCCGAGGTTCGACTATCCGGCGTAGCCTCCTCTCCAGTACACCTGAATAGACCTTACCGGGAAGGCTGAGGAGTGTGATCCCACGATAGTTAGAACACACCCTCCGGCTCCCTTTCTTAAAGAGAGGAACCACCACCCTAGTCTGCCAATCCAGAGGTACCGCCCCCGATGTCCACGCGATGCTGCAGAGTCTTGTCAACCAAGACAGCCCCACAGCATCCAGAGCCTTAAGGAACTCCGGGCGGATCTCATCTACCCCCGGGGCCCTGCCACCGAGGAGCTTTTTAACTACCTCAGCAACCTCAGCCCCAGAAATAGGAGAGCCAAACAGTTGTACATTCATAAATTGAAAAATGTTGCAGAGCAAAAGGGTTTAGGCTGAAGTTGAACACTTATTGTGCCTAACCCTATAAACCAGTGTTTTTCAACCTTTTTTGAGCCAAGGCACATTTTTTGCGTTGAAAAATGTTAGAATAATTATGTATATATTATCACACTAACTTTAGTATGCTTAAAGTCCGTTGCTTTAGTTATTAGCTATTGTGCTCAAGTTAGACTTTTCTAATCTATGCAAGGACAAAACTTATTGTCTAAGGGGTGGCCTCAGCCACAGATGTTATCTTTGTTTTAGCCCGCTAACAGCCAAGGACTTCAATGACGAAGATAAGACGACAGCACGCAGACGAAGCAGAGACTTCAAGGACCTCAACAAAGATAAGATGCCAGCACGCAGACGAAGCGGGGACAAGGTGAAATCACAAGGCCCCCCAGCACATTCCGTCACGTATTGTGCGTCCTGGACCTGCTATTGCATGATATATGTGACCACTCCTTTAAGAGGCGGCCTTAGTGTTGTTGACTGTGGAACTCCTGAATAAATAGAGGGACGCAGGAGCTGAAACTTAGAGCGTAGAGGCGAGACTGCGATTAAGTGTTCAGCTCCATGCGTTCTCCTCATGAGCTAAATTGAACTCTGTCTCTGCATGATTCCTTGCTTCTTGTCTGATTAATAGATGTCATCAGTGTTTGAGGTTTCAGATTGGGGAGGAGATCTTGCCCCAAGTGGAGGAGTTCAAGTACCTCGGAGTCTTGTTCACGAGTGGGGGAAGAGTGGATCGTGAGATCAACAGGCGGATCGGTGCGGCGTCTTCAGTCATGCGGACACTGTATCGAGCCGTTGTGGTGAAGAAGGAGCTGAGCCGGAAGGCAAAGCTCTCGATTTACCGGTCGATCTACGTTCCCATCCTCACCTATGGTCATGAGCTGTGGGTCATGACCGAAAGGACAAGATCACGGGTACAAGCGGCCGAAATGAGTTTCCTCCGCCGAGTGGCGGGGCTCTCCCTTAGAGATAGGGTGAGAAGCTCTGTCATTCGGGGGGAGCTCAAAGTAAAGCCGCTGCTCCTCCACATCGAGAGGAGCCAGATGAGGTGGTTCGGGCATCTGGTCAGGATGCCACCCGAACGCCTCCCTAGGAAGGTGTTTCGGGCACGTCCGACCGGTAGGAGGCCACGGGGAAGACCCAGGACACGCTGGGAAGACTATCTCTCCCGGCTGGCCTGGGAACGCCTCGGGATCCCCCGGGAGGAGCTGGACGAAGTGGCTGGGGAGAGGGAAGTCTGGGCTTCCCTGCTTAAGCTGCTGCCCCCGCGACCCGATCTCGGATAAGCGGAAGAAGATGGATGGATGGATGGATCAGTGTTTGAACCTGACAATCCGGAGGCACACCACCAGCAGAAATCGTTAAAAAAAACGAAACTCAGTTGACGGTATAAAGTCGTTGTCGCAATTGTTGGATATGACTTTAAACCATAACCAACTATGTATCAATATAGCTCTTGTCTCAAAGTAGGTGTACTGTCACATCACGACATTTTTTGCTGTTTTCCTGTGTGCAGTGTTTTAGTTCTTGTCTTGCGCTCCTATTTTAATGGCTTTTTCTCTTTTTTTGGTATTTTCCTGTAGCAGTTTCATGTCTTCCTTTGAGCGATATTTCCCGCATCTACTTTGTATTAGCAATCAAGAATATTTCACTTGTTTTTATCCTTCTTTGTGGGGACATTGTTGATCGTCATGTCATGTTCGGATGTACTTTGTGGACGGCGTCTTTGCTCCACAGTAAGTCTTTGCTGTCGTCCAGCATTCTGTTTTTGTTTACTTTGTAGCCAGTTCAGTTTTAGTTTCGTTCTGCATAGCCTTCCCTAAGCTTCAATGCCTTTTCTTGGGGGCACTTACCTTTTTGTTTATTTTTGGTTTAAGCATTAGACACTAGAGATGCGCGGTTTGCGGGCACAACCGCGGAGTCCGCGGATTATCCGCGGATCGGGCGGATGAAATTAAAAAAAAATAGATTTTATCCGCGGGTCGGGTCGGGTCGGGCGGTTGAAATAAAAAAAAATTAGATTTTAAATAGATTCAGGCGGGTGGCAGTTAAACCAATTCGGAAATATATATACATAGTTAAATGTTGTTACCCACATACGAAAAACGAGCAGGCACCTGCAGCATATGCCACAACAGAAGAAAAAAAAAAAAGAGATGGACACTTTTACGAAGCGGAGAAGGGACGCCTCGCCGGGGTCCGGGACCGAGGCCCCTTCCCCCGAGAGGGCCCCACCGAGAGCCGTAGCTGAGGCGATCCGCGAGAAGGGCCCGACGCACGTCCAGGTTCACCACCGTGCCCACCGCACCGACACCCCGCCTCGTCCGCCTTCGCCGCGGCCGGCGTCACGCGCAGCAGGTAAGCAGCTTACCTGCCCGCCACCCCCGTGGCCGGGGGCTCGTAACAGGGGTCACTCCGCGCGCTCCGCCCGCGCAGCTTACCTGCCCGCCACCCCTGTTGCCGGGGGCGCGTAACAGGGGTCACTCCGCGCGCAGTGCGCTCACGAAAGGGGTGGGGCTCACCCTGGTTGATATAGACAGCAGGACGGTGGCCATGGAAGTCGGAACCCGCTAAGGAGTGTGTAACAACCCACCTGCCGAATCAACTAGCCCTGAAAATGGATGGCGCTGTAGCGTCGGGCCCATACCCGGCCGTCGCCGGCAGCGAGACGCGCTTGGAGGTGCGCTCAGCGCGGCTCCCATATCATTGCGCACTGGTGTGCGTCTGGGTCGTGACAGCGTGGCACGCGAATGTCTGTGCTGCATTGGATCAGTCTCCTTTCTTTAACAGGCAAAAGCTTTATAACCTCACTAATGCCTTGCATCGTCTATATTAGATATATAACAACGGGCGGGTGCGGGCGGGTGCGGTTCTGATCAAATGTTACATCGGGTGGATGGCGGATGGTTGACGACTTTCTGATGCGGTTGCGGATGAAATAATTGCCTATCCGCGCATCTCTATTAGACACCTTTTTACCTGCACACTGCCTCCCGCTGTTTCCGACATCTACAAAGCAATTAGCTACCTGCTGCCACCTACTGATATGGAAGAGTATTACGCGGTTACTCTGCCGAGCTCTAGACAGCACCGACACTCAACAACAACACGTCATTTGCAGACTATAATTACTGCTTTGCAAAACGTATTTTTAACCTACATAGGTGAAATTAGATCATCTCCCACGGCACACCAGACTGTATCTCACGGCACACTTGAAAAAGACTGCTATAAACAATTTTAAATACAAGATGAGCTTCCTAAAAATATGAAATTTCCTTTGCACAACACATTATAAATGCACCTTGTACACATCATAAACACTGTTCAATTATATACACAGTAAAGAAATGTGCAATACCTTTGTACCAATTATATACTATATACAAACACTTCCATTATTATTTATATCCCACATGTAGTTTGTAATTAACATCAATCATAGTATTAACTACTGTGTTGATTCACTGCAACAACATAATAATTACATATGTTGCATTAGTCGTGCCAAATATGTTAACCTTAAGGCCCAAGCTGTTTGTTTACATGCTTTTTTTTATTTCTCTTTGCTAATTGGACCCTAATTAGAATAAAAACTAAGAATCATCTTTTGATATGATGTACTTAGTCCATAAGTACACAAACGTGTACGTCATGTTTAGTGACATGCTAATTCTTATTTTTACACTTTTTTTTTCCAAATTCCATTGTATGTTGTACTCTTCTGACACCACCAGATGGCAGTATAAGTGTCCACATAAGTGGCCATAAGACCCCAATTCAGTAGTGTACACAATTTTGAAAATAAGAGCTATAAGGTGCTGTCCACGCATGTGGCCACAAAAACTTTAGAGGCTAAATTGAATATGAAGATTGAAAAATGATACGGGTGTTGGTGGCTTGTGTCATCCTTTTGAGTTCCTAAAGTTTCCTTCATGTGTTTTTTTCTGCCTTTTGGTTCAGGACCCTTTGGGACTGTGTGCCAAAGGGGTGGCACTTTCGCGACTTCTGAAACGTAACTTCTGGATCTGCCTCCCGGGAGCCTTTTGGCCGTGGAGACCGGCTGCTGGGTCTCTGCCACACCGGAGTCCGTTTGGAGAGACCAAAGGAGATGCGGATGAAGAGACAGGACTGCGGAGCTGGGACGGACAAGCTCCAAGGTGTCTTGGCTGAATGAGCTGGTATCGGACGCCTCGGTCTCCTTAGACGCGTCCTCGCTCATCCATGCGGACTGGACACCGGCCGAGGGTTGGGGGGCGGCCGAGGGTTGGTGGGAGTCGGCTCTCTCGGTTGCTTTGTTGGGTCTGCTCCTGTCTCTGGCCGTACTCCCCCTACCCCGGCAGACAATGGCGTGGAACACCGCAGAGGCCACTACAGTGTTTATGGGTGTTGAAATTATGTTTTTGTTTGGTTGCTTGTCAATCAGCTCTGCTCTTTTGATGTATTTAATGTCCTTTGATGTTTCCCTCTTACACACACATTTATTCCGATCCAACAAAGGTCTTAACTCATTCTCCTTCTATGCCGCATCAATATGGAATGCACTCCCAACAGGTGTAAAAGAAAGTGCATCTCTATCCTCCTTCGCACTAAAAGAACACCTCCAGGCAGCTACAACCCGAGCCTAACCCCATCCCCCCACCACATCCCACCTCCCCAGATTGTAATCGAACAAATGTATTATTAACGAAAAACTTATTGGGCTGTTACCATTTAATGGTGAATTGTACGGAATATGTACTGTACTGTGCAATCTACTAATAAAATTTTCAATCAATCAAGCATGTGTGCTATGGCTATGAGGTTTTTTTCCCCATGGCCTCAGTCTGGACCCCCTCTCCAGAGACCCAGGCTTAGACTCAATATATATTTTTTCTCACATACCCCCACCCTCCCCAGCGTTTACCTGTGTCTCACCTTTTTTGTAAGGGGCACCGGAAGTTGGCAGACCCGTCAGCGATCCTGTTCTGTCTCCCTGTAATGTTTGATCCTGTTCTGTCTCCCTGTAATGTTTGATTCTGTTCTGTCTCCCTGTAATGTTTGATACTGTTCTGTCTCCCTGTAATGTTTGATCCTGTTCTGTCTCCCTGTAATGTTTGATACTGTTCAGTCTCCCTGTAATGTTTGATCCTGTTCTGTCTCCCTGTAATGTTTGATCCTGTTCTGTCTCCCTGTAATGTTTGATCATGTTCTGTCTCCCTGTAATGTTTGATCCTGTTCTATCTCCCTGTAATGTTTGATCCTGTTTTGTCTCCCTGTAATGTTTGATCCTGTTCTGTCTCCCTGTAATGTTTGATCCTGTTCTGTCTCCCTGTAATGTTTGATCCTGTTCTGTCTCCCTGTAATGTTTGATACTGTTCAGTCTCTCTGTAATGTTTGATCCTGTTCTGTCTCCCTGTAATGCTTGATTCTGGTCCATCTCCCTGTAATGTTTGATCCTGTTCTGTCTCCCTGTAATGTTTGATCCTGTTCTGTCTCCCTGTAATGTTTGATCCTGTTCTGTCTCCCTGTACTGTTTGATCCTGTTCTGTCTCCCTGTAATGTTTGATCCTGTTCTGTCTCCCTGTAATGTTTGATCCTGTTCTGTCTCCCTGTAATGTTTGATACTGTTCAGTCTCCCTGTAATGTTTGATACTGTTCAGTCTCCCTGTAATGTTTGATCCTGTTCTGTCTCCCTGTAATGTTTGATACTGTTCAGTCTCCCTGTAATGTTTGATACTGTTCAGTCTCCCTGTAATGTTTGATCCTGTTCTGTCTCCCTGTAATGTTGGATCCTGTTCTGTCTCCCAGTAATGTTTGATACTGTTCAGTCTCCCTGTAATGTTTGATCCTGTTCTGTCTCCCTGTAATGTTTGATTCTGGTCTGTCTCCCTGTAATGTTTGATCCTGTTCTGTCTCCCTGTAATGTTTGATTCTGGTCTGTCTCCCTGTAATGTTTGATCCCGTTCTGTCTCCCTGTAATGTTTGATTCTGTTCTGTCTCCCTGTAATGTTTGATCCTGTTCTGTCTCCCTGTAATGCTTGATCCTGGTCTGTCTCCCTGTAATGTTTGATCCTGTTTTGTCTCCCTGTAATGTTTGATACTGTTCAGTCTCCCTGTAATGTTTGATCCTGTTCTGTCTCCCTGTAATGTTTGATCCTGTTCTGTCTCCCTGTAATGTTTGATCCTGTTCTGTCTCCCTGTAATGTTTGATTCTGTTCTGTCTCCCTGTAATGTTTGATCCTGTTCTGTCTCCCTGTAATGTTTGATACTGTTCTGTCTCCCTGCAATGTTTGATTCTGGTCTGTCTCCCTGTAATGTTTGATCCCGTTCTGTCTCCCTGTAATGTTTGATTCTGTTCTGTCTCCCTGTAATGTTTGATCCTGTTCTGTCTCCCTGTATTGTTTGATCCTGTTCTGTCTCCCTGTAATGTTTTATCCTGTTCTGTCTCCCTGTAATGTTTGATTCTGGTCTGTCTCCCTGTAATGTTTGATACTGTTCTGTCTCCCTGTAATGTTTGATCCTGTTCTGTCTCCCTGTAATGTTTGATACTGTTCTGTCTCCCTGTAATGTTTGATCCTGTTCTGTCTCCCTGTAATGTTTGTCTGCTCTTGAATGGAATTGTGCTGAAAATGTTAATTTCCCCTTGGGGATTAATAAAGTATTTCTGATCCTTATTCTCATTCTGAAAGTGATACAGCAGGTTTTTAGGCAATGTGACAATGTATGTCAATCAAAAACCTTATGTCTTTTTTTTTTAGTTGGTTTAGGGTCATAAATGTATAAATGTTGATATTCATTTCCTTCATGGAGTTTATGTATTATCTATTTTAAAAAAATCATATTTTGCACAAACCCTTCCATGTGCTCTGAACACATCTTATAAAATGTCTGTTTAAGTAGCAAAAGTGACTAAGTGAACTTGTATTTCCTCCCCCGACCCTTCCTCAGCCGTCACTCCTCCTGCTTAGTGATCAGTGGTCCATGGCCACAAAGGTTGGCGTCTACTTGTCCCAGCGGGACCAGGCGGTGATTCTTGCTTAATGAAACATGCGACACAACCCGCTATGAGATGGGACTTCAGGGAGAGGGACAACCCCGACCCCCCGCCCATAGCCCCCAGAACCAGACAGGCACTTTTTTTTTCATCCTTTTAAAGCGTGACCTTTGATTGAATCATTAGGTTACGACTAGGGGGGGAAAAAACAACAGCGTTAGAATAAAGTCATTCCTATAAGGGGGGAAAATGTTTCTTTTTTTTTTTTTTAAATATAGAGCATTTTTTTCTTTGAATTTTAGAAGAGTAGCACGTTTTATCCAATTTAATTAATTTCATGATTTTTATTCTTTGAGATTTGTTGAATGTTATCTTTTGTAGTATTTTTTTTTAAAATAAAAAATAAACTCAAGCCATAAAGAAAAAATATGTTCATCATGTTTTTCTAACAATTTTGTGTTTCATTTAATTTATTTATTTAATTTTTTTCTTAAAAGCTGACTTAAAAATGTTTTCTATTATTATGTAGTATTTTTCTTAAAAAATAATTTTATCCAAGAATAAAGTAAAACCTATGAGAAATAAATATACTAGTGTATATGTTTTAAATATATACTGATAACGTATATCTACTAATATTTCGAGAATATTTTTTCAATTAAATCTAGTTGCTTAATTCATCATAATACATATTTTTGTGTACAACTGTATCCAAGAACAAAGTCAGCCCTATGAGAATAAACATTATTATATATTTCATATAAGGATATATATTTGTTAAACAATATTGCATTACTATTTATGATATTTATGTTTTTAAATATGTATATGATGTATTTTATATATATTGTTTAAAAATATATATATATATAATTATATAATACATAATATATATAATATATAATATATATACATATATATAATTATATAATATATAAATATATATATACGTATAATTAACACAGTTAATTTTTTTTAGATGTTTTTATGTTTCCTTTTCATAGCTAACTTCAAAATGTTAATTTATTGTCATTTTGATAGTAAGCTATTATCGTTAATAAAGACACTTACATTACGTGTTGTCTTCATTATAACACTTATACAAGACTTTTAAAGTCATTTTGATAGTAGGCTATTATAGCTAATATACCAACCCCGTTTCCATATGAGTTGGGAAATTGTGTTAGGTGTAAATATAAACGGAATACAATGATTTGCAAATCCTTTTCAACCCATATTCAGTTGAATATGCTACAAAGACAACATATTTGATGTTCAAACTCATAAACTTTTTTTTTTTTTTTGCAAATAATAATTAACTTAGAATTTCATGGCTGCAACACGTGACAAAGTAGTTGGGAAAGGGCATGTTCACCACTGTGTTACATGGCCTTTCCTTTTAACAACACTCAGTAAAGGTTTGGGAACTGAGGAGACACATTTTTGAAGCTTCTCAGGTGGAATTCTTTCCCATTCTTGCTTGATGTACAGCTTAAGTTGTTCAACAGTCCGGGGGTCTCCCTTGTGCTATTTTAGGCTTCACACATTTTCAATTGGAGACAGGTCTGGACTACAGGCAGGCCAGTCTAGTACCCGCACTCTTTTACTATGAAGCCACGTTGATGTAACACGTGGCTTGGCATTGTCTTGCTGAAATAAGCAGGGGCGTCCATGATAACCTTGCTTGGATGGCAACATATGTTGCTCCAAAACCTGTATGTACCTTTCAGCATGAATGGTGCCTTCACAGATGTGTAAGTTACCCATGTCTTGGGCACTAATACACCCCCATACCATCACACATGCTGGCTTTTACACTTTGCGCCTATAACAATCCGGATGGTTCTTTTCCTCTTTGGTCCGGAGGACACGACGTCCACAGTTTCCAAAAACAATTTGAAATGTGGACTCGTCAGACCACAGAACACTTTTCCACTCCGTATCAGTCCATCTTAGATGAGGTCAGGCCCGGCGTTTCTGGGTGTTGTTGATAAATGGTTTTTCGCCTTGCATAGGAGAGTTTTAACTTGCACTTACAGATGTAGCGACCAACTGTAGTTACTGACAGTGGGTTTCTGAAGTGTTCCTGAGCCCATGTGGTGATATCCTTTACACACGGATGTCACTTGTTGATCCATTACAGCCTGAGGGATGGAAGGTCACGGGCTTGGCTGCTTACGTGCAGTGATTTCTCCAGATTCTCTGAACCCTTTGATGATATTGCGGAGCGTAGATGGTGAAATCCCTAAATTCCTTGCAATAGCTGGTTTGAGAAAGGTTTTTCTTAAACTGTTCAACAATTTGCTCACGCATTTGTTGACAAAGTGGTGACCCTCGCCCCGTCCTTGTTTGTGAATGACTGAGCATTTCATGGAATCTACTTTTATACCCAATCATGGCACCCACCTGTTCCCAATTAGCCTGCACACCCAAATAAGTGTTTGATGAGCATTCCTCAACTTTATCAGTATTTATTGCCACCTTTCCCAACTTCTTTGTCACGTGTTGCTGGCATCAAATTCTAAAGTTAATGATTATTTGCAACAAAAAAAATGTTTATGAGTTTGAACATCAAAGAGTGGATGGTGAGATCGACAGGCGGATCGGTGCGGCGTCTTCAGTAATGCGGACGCTGTATCGATCCGTTGTGGTGAAGAAGGAGCTCAGCCGGAAGGCAAAGCTCTCAATTTACCGGTCGATCTACGTTCCCATCCTCACCTATGGTCATGAGCTTTGGGTTATGACCAAAAGGACAAGATCACGGGTACAAATGAGTTTCCTCCGCCGGGTGGCGGGGCTCTCCCTTAGAGATAGGGTGAGAAGCTCTGTCATCTGGGAGGAGCTCAAAGTAAAGCCGCTGCTCCTCCACATGGAGAGGAGCCAGATGAGGTGGTTCGGGCATCTGGTCAGGATGCCACCCGAACGCCTCCCTAGGGAGGTGTTTAGGGCACGTCCGACCGGTAGGAGGCCGCGAGGAAGACCCAGGACACGTTGGGAAGACTAAGTCTCCCGGCTGGCCTGGGAACGCCTCGGGGTCCCACAGGAAGAGCTGGACGAAGTGGCTGGGGAGAGGGAAGTCTGGGCTTCCCTGCTTAGGCTGCTGCCCCCGCGACCCGACCTCGGATAAGCGGAAGAAGATGGATGGATGGATGGAACATCAAATATGTTGTCTTTGTAGCAATATTCAACTGAATATGGGTTGAAAAGGATTCGCAAATCATTGTATTCCGTTTATATTTACATCTAACACAATTTCCCAACTCATATGGAAACGGGGTTTGTACATCCTGCTTTTTTGGACAGCTTTAATTCTTAATATATGTGTCAAGTGAAAGGTTAATAACATGAAACTTGGCCAAAGGTTTGCTTTCTTTTTCAATTAAATTATTAAGCCCTCTATCACAAGGTGTAACTTGCTTTGCATATACATAATACATAATTTTTTTTTTTTTACTGCAAACCTAATTTTAACAATGAAGGTTTTTCCAGGTGTTTTAAAACCTAAGAAGTTATTTGAATAAATGTTAATTTTCTTCTTCTCTTCAGGGTCAAGGTTGAGCTGGATTTGACCTCAGCGTATACTTATCCACAAATAAAAGGTGTCAACTTTAGTGTTATTATCAAATATGGACCCGGTCAAGGCTAATGACTTAGACAAACATTAAGGGAAATTGTTCCACACAGTAGCTCAGTTACAATGATGGAAAGTGTAAGGATGGAAAGGACAATGCAGGTATAAATAGACTAAATATAGCGATATAAAATATAACATATATACTTAATATTTACATAATATATGTACAGTATATTATATATACTGATGTATTATATTATGTCTATATCATATATACAGTACCGTATTTTCCGCACTATAAGGCGCACCTAAAAACCACAAATTTTCTCAAAAGCTGACAGTGCGCCTTATAACCCGGTGCGCTTTATATATGGATAAATATTAAGATTCATTTTCATAAAGTTTCGGTCTCGCAACTTCGGTAAACAGCCGCCATCTTTTTTCCCGGTAGAACAGGAAGCGCTTCTTCTTCTACGCAAGCAACCGCCAAGGTAAGCACCCGCCCCCATAGAACAGGAAGCGCTTCTTCTTCTACTGTAAGCAACCACCCGCCCGCGTAGAAGAAGAAAAAGCGCGCGGATATCACCGTACGTTTCATTTCCTTTGTGTGTTTACATCTGTAAAAACCACAAAATGGCTCCTACTAAGCGACCGGGATCCGGTTCATGAAAAGATGCAATCTCTCCATCCGCACACGGACTACTATTTCACAGCAACTGATATTCCTGTGAACCGCACTGTGGATACAACGGGAGCACGTACGGTGAATATTCGCACCACAGGGAATGAGAAGTCATCCTTCACTGTGGTTCTAGCTTGCCATGCTAATGGCCAGAAACTTCCACCCATGGTGATATTCAAAAGGAAGACCTTGCCAAAAGAGACCTTTCCAGCCGGCGTCATCATAAAAGCTAACTCAAAGGGATGGATGAAGAAAAGATGAGCGAGTGGTTAAGGTAAGTTTAAGTTTACGCGAAGAGGCCGGGTGGCTTTTTTCACGCAGCTCTGTCCATGTTGATATACGTATGTTTGTGATTGCACATTTGCGTACATTTTGGGAGTGAACAGAGTTGTTAGAATGCTGGTTTTTAATATATTATTAAAGTTTGACTGACCTATCTGACTGTTTTTTTGACATTCCTTTAGCGCAGTTAGATGCGGCTTACAACACGGGGCGGCTTATTGATGGACAAAGTTTTGAAATATGCCGTTCATTGAAGGCGCGGCTTATAACCCAGGGCGCCTTATGGTGCGGAAAATACAGTATATACCAATTACCATGTACAATATTACAGTATATGTGACAGCTGCAGCATAAAATAGAGAGTAAATCCAGCAGAAAATAGAAAATAGACATTCAAATCAAAGAGAAGTAGCTAACATGTCAGGCAGGGGCGTCACTAGCTTTTAAGGACAGGAGGGGGCTTAGCCCCCAGGAGATGCACAGGACGCGAGCGAACGTAGCGCACGAGCACAAAACTTCACAAACGGCTAACAAAGACTTAGAAATGATTCATTGTTATTAATATTATTTAAAAAAAATGCACGGGACGAAATGAAATGCTCTCCGAGACGATGGCTTTTAACCATTTTTTTTCTTTTTCTTTTAATGTCCATCCATCCATCTTCTTCCGCTTATCCGAGGTCGGGTCGCGGGGGCAGCAGCCTAAGCAGGGAAGCCCAGACTTCCCTCTCCCCAGCCACTTCGTCCAGCTCTTCCTGTGGGACCCCGAGGCGTTCCCAGGCCAGCCGGGAGACATAGTCTTCCCAACGTGTCCTGGGTCTTCCCCGCGGCCTCCTACCGGTCAGACGTGCCCTAAACACCTCCCTAGGGAGGCGTTCGGGTGGCATCCTGACCAGATGCCCGAACCACCTCATCTGGCTCCTCTCGATGTGGAGGAGCAGCGGCTTTACTTTGAGCTCCTCCCGGATGACAGAGCTTCACACCCTATCTCTAAGGGAGAGCCCCGCCACCCGGCGGAGGAAACTCATTTCGGCCGCTTGTACCCGTGATCTTGTACTTTCGGTCATAACCCAAAGCTCATGACCATAGGTGAGGATGGGAACGTAGATCGACCGGTAAATTGAGAGCTTTGCCTTCCGTCTCAGCTCCTTCTTCACCACAACGGATCGATACAGCGTCCACATTACTGAAGACGCCGCACCGATCCGCCTGTCGATCTCACGATCCACTCTTCCCTCACTCGTGAACAAGACTCCGAGGTACTTGAACTCCTCCACTTGGGGCAAGATCTCCTCCCCAACCCGGAGATGGCACTCCACCCTTTTCCGGGCGAGAACCATGGACTCGGACTTGGAGGTGCTGATTCTCATCCCAGTCGCTTCACACTCAGCTGCGAACCGATCCAGTGAGAGCTGAAGATCCTGGCCAGATGAAGCCATCAGGACCACATCATCTGCAAAAAGCAGAGACCTAATCCTGCAGCCACCAAACCAGATCCCCTCAACGCCTTGACTGCGCCTAGAAATTCTGTCCATAAAAGTTATGAACAGAATCGGTGACAAAGGGCAGCCTTGGCGGAGTCCAACCCTCACTGGAAACGTGTCCGACTTACTACCGGCAATGCGAACCAAGCTCTGGCACTGATCATACAGGGAGCGGACTGCCACAATCAGACAGTCCGATACCCCGTACTCTCTGAGCACTCCCCACAGGACTTCCCGAGGGACACGGTCGAATGCCTTCTCCAAGGCCACAAAACACATGTAGACTGGTTGGGCAAACTCCCATGCACCCTCAAGGACCCTGCCGAGAGTATAGAGCTGGTCCACAGTTCCACGACCAGGACGAAAACCACACTGTTCCTCCTGAATCCGAGGTTCGACTATCCGGCGTAGCCTCTCTTCTTTTAATGTATTTATTAATTTGACATTTTATATTAAACGTCTTGGTTTTTCCTCCCTCTGAAAATCCTATGAAATGTTTAACAAGCCATTCTATAACAATACAACAAGCTATTAATGTAACAATACAATAAAACAAATATATTTCATGTTTTTTTTTCATTGTTTTAACATTAGACTAATGTATATTACTTTATATAGATACTACAAGAGTGATGTGGGCATTTTCTATATGAACAAGTCCAAGGACCGCAGGCAAGACAAGTCCAAGGACCGCAGGCAAGGTCGCAGAGAAAATGCGGACTGGATTTTGAGTGATGTGTTGTCTTCATTATAACACTTTTCATTTTTGCAGCTCCAGACAGATTAGTTTTTTTGTATTTTTGGTCCAATATGGCTCTTTCAACGTTTCGGGTTGCCGACCCCTGATGTAAGCCTTAAACGAGTTAAACACACACACACACACACACACACACACACACACACACACACACACACACAGGCTGGTCATCATCAGACACATTGAACAAACAAAGATGGGTGTGGCTTCCACGTCCATGAACACAACCCCCCTTCTTCCTACACCTTCCACATAATTAGGAAGCCAACTCTTATTGAGGCAACCTTGGCGAAGCCTCCCCCCCCCCCCCCCCCCCTGGCTTAGTATGCTGAGACTGATGATCAATGGATGCACCAGCTCGTGGACACTAATGGAGATGTAGAGTGTGGTGTGGCGGAGGGAGGAGAGCAAAAGGGAGGCGGAGCCCCGCCTTCATCGACCGGGGCATTAACGTACATGCTTTACAAATTGGCTGAGGGCGGCGTTAGCCGATGCCACACAAAAGCGTTTGTGTGTCCGATATGTGAATATGAAGTGATGGCTGGATGTACTTAAGACGCCTGCTTGTGCACAACTTCCTCGGGAGAAGTGGCAGATCAACAGGAATGGCCCAGGAAGAATGAAAAATAAACCATAAGGCGCACTTAAAATCCTTTTCTTCCCCTCAAAACTCGACAGTGCGCCTAATGTACGGAATAGTTCCGGTTTTGCTTACCTACCTCGAAGCAATTTTATTTGGTACATGGTGTAATGATAAGTGTGACCAGTAGATGGCAGTCAAACATAAGAGATACATGTAGTCTGCACTACGATGTCAATAAGTAAACAACAGCTTGTTTTAGTACGACTTTGGTAAGCTATGAAGCCAGCACCGCTCAGGTCGGTAAAGTGGCCGTGCCAGCAACTTGAGGGTTCCAGGTTCGATTCCCGCTTTCTGTCGTCGTGTCCTTGGGCAAGACACTTTACCCACCTGCTACCCAGTGCCACCCACGCTGCTTTGAATGTCACTTAGATATCATCCCTACGAGTGTCTCAAAAGGGCTGCACAAGCCACATCAGGGCAAGGAAAAACACAACCCGACTGGATGACAATGAGAAACCTTAGAGGGGTCCGCAGATGTGTCCATAATGGATCTAGCATAATAGTGAGAGTCCAGTCCATAGTGGATCTAACATAATAGTGTGAGAGTCCAGTCCATAGTGGATCTAACATAATAGTGTGAGAGTTCAGTCCATAGTGGATCCAACATAATAGTGTGAGAGTCCAGTCCATAGTGGATCTAACATAATAGTGAGAGTCCAGTCCATAGTGGATCTAACATAATAGTGAGAGTCCAGTCCATAGTGGATCTAACATAATAGTGAGAGTCCAGTCCATAGTGGATCTAACATAATAGTGAGAGTCCAGTCCATAGTGGATCTAACATAATAGTGAGAGTCCAGTCCATAGTGGATCTAACATAATAGTGAGAGAGTCCAGTCCATAGTGGATCTAACATAATAGTGAGAGTGCAGTCCATAGTGGATCTAACATAATAGTGTGAGAGTCCAGTCCATAGTGGATTTAACATAATAGTGTGAGAGTCCAGTTCATAGTGGATCTAACATAATAGTGTGAGAGTCCAGTCCATAGTGGATCTAACATAATAGTGAGAGTCCAGTCCATAGTGGATCTAACATAATAGTGAGAGTCCAGTCCATAGTGGATCTAACATAATAGTGTGAGAGTCCAGTCCATAGTGGATCTAACATAATAGTGCGAGAGTCCAGTCCATAGTGGATCTAACATAATAGTGTGAGAGTCCAGTCCATAGTGGATCTAACATAATAGTTTGAGAGTCCAGTCCATAGTGGATCCAACATAATAGTGTGAGAGTCCAGTCCATAGTGGATCCAACATAATAGTGTGAGAGTCCAGTCCATAGTGGATCTAGCATAATAGTGAGAGTCCAGTCCATAGTGGATCTAACATAATAGTGTGAGAGTCCAGTCCATAGTGGATCTAACATAATAGTGAGAGTCTAGTCCATAGTGGATCTAACATAATAGTGAGAGTCTAGTCCATAGTGGATCTAACATAATAGTGTGAGAGTCCAGTCCATAGTGGATCTAACATAATAGTGAGAGTCTAGTCCATAGTGGATCTAACATAATAGTGAGAGTCCAGTCCATAGTGGATCTAACATAATAGTGAGAGTCCAGTCCATAGTGGATCTAACATAATAGTGACAGTCTAGTCCATAGTGGATCTAACATAATAGTGAGAGTCCAATCCATAGTGGATCTAACATAATAGTGTGAGAGTCCAGTCCATAGTGGATCTAACATAATAGTGAGAGTCCAATCCATAGTGGATCTAACATAATAGTGTGAGAGTCCAGTCCATAGTGGATCAAACATAATAGTGAGAGTCCAGTCCATAGTGGATCTAACATAATAGTGAGAGAGTCCAGTCCACTCTAACCACTAGGCCACTTACTACCAGGGGGTTAAGAATCTTATGTCTTTAAAACCTAGAGACGCCTTTGTTTCGCGCTTTAATCAAGGGTCTTTGAATGCACCACAGTTATGTGCCATGGGATACAAAAGTGAGCCTTGAACATAACTCGGTCCGATGCTGCCACATATAGATGTACACGGACTACAGTGTCAGGACTTATGCAGATCCCAAATACACATCAGCAGGTACCAGAACGTAAGAAAAGTTACTTTTGCATCATATTGCGAAACAAAACGGCAGATAATATGTCTGCTAATGGGTGCCAGCATGCGGTCCTTATAAACGCGCCATAGTAATACTGCAATGTTTAATGCGCCTACAATCCATCAAGCGGTGAAGCTTCATAGCTTACCAAAGTCCTACTAAAACATTTCTGACAGATTTTTGAACGCCGTGTAAAAGTGTCCGTCACCCGCTTCCACTCCCTACCAGGGCGAGGAAACAAATCTCCGTAGATCGTGTTCTCCCACGTCTTTCAGATCTTGCTTTCCACCTCCCGCCGCCTTGATGCATCCCTCCGGGGGTCAGAGGCGGTGGAACACCCCCCCCCAAAACAAGGCGGGCGACGCGGCAAAAAGTCTTTTGTGATGTGGAAACATGTTGATGCTCCTCACCTGCATACACACACACACACACACACACACACACACACACACACACACACACACACACACACACACACACACATGTCCCCTTTGTGCGCCGTTGCCACGCAACATTTCCCTGATTGGGTTAGTTGAGCTGTGCTGTGTCTCACACACACACACACACACACACACACACACACACACACACACACACACACACACACACACACACACACACCCACACACACACACATTCTTGTATTTGTTACCTTCTTGACACCTTTGAAAAATGCCTACCTCTTTAGGACCACCCTTTCTAAATATATAAAGAAGTGTATTTACAACATTAATAATACATACATACTAGGGATGTCCGATAATGGCTTTTTGCCGATATTCCGATATTGTCCAACTCTTTAATTACCGATACCGATATCAACCGATATATACAGTCATGGAATCAACACATTATTATGCCTAATTTGGACAACCAGGTATGGTGAAGATAAGGTCTTTTTTTTTTTTTAATTAATAAAATAAAATAAGATAAATAAATTAAAAACATTTTCTTGAATAAAAAAGAAAGTAAAACAGTATAAAAACAGTTAAATAGAAACTAGTAATGGATGTTGCTTCAAAACTCACCAAATCAGGACTGGCGAAAATTGCGATCTAATCAAAAAACCAAACCCCAAAACTCAAAATTTGCGCTCTAGCGCCCCCTAGGAAGAAAACACAGACAAAACTGCCTGTAATGTCGGAGAGACATGAAACAAAAACCTCTATGTAGGTTTCACTTAGACCTATATTTCATACACTGACAACCCCCAGCAAAAATCAACAGGAAGTTTGCAATTCCCCCTTCAAAACAAAAGTTGTGTAAAAACAGTAACCTTTTTTCAAACATTATCTCCTCTGACCGTGTTTGTCGTGTCGGTTTCAAATTAGCACAGGAGAGAGATTGAACCCTTCTGATTAAAAGTTGATGAAATAGTTTTAATTACTGCTCCGGTTTGGATTTTATGAGCCTTCAAAGTCGGTCCCGTCCATCGCTGCTTGCAGCTTTAATTTCATTTTATTTTTCAGTATGAAATGGTTCAAGTTAGGGATGTCCGATAATGGCTTTTTGTCGATATCCGATATTCCGATATCGTCCAACTCTTAATTACCGATACCGATATCAACCGATACCAGGAACCTTCAGGTTGCTGGCACGGCCACTCTCCCAACTGTGCCATGACGTTTATAAGAAAATTTGGCAATATTATAATAATAATCGGAATTTCATTTTACTCCAAAAATGTCACTATTTTACAAGAACAACCAAAAAATTGGCAATATTGTAATAAAAGTCGGAATTTTATATGACAAATGTCACCATTTTGCATTAAAAAGTAATCATTTTTCATAAACAATTAACAATTTTATGAGAATATATTGCAAAATTACAGAAAGAAAGAACATGAGAAATTGTTCCCAATTTTATAAAAAAAAAAAAAGTTGACACATTGTGGGGAAAAAGACTGCTTTTAGTTCATTTATTTTGTATTTTATTTTTTGTTTGTAATTGTTTTTACTCTTCATTATTTACTTTAAGTGTGTCATGACTTGGTCCTGGGTGTTTGCTTTTCCGGGATGCAACGGAAAGTTGGCTCGGGCGAGACGGGAATGTAAGTACATTTTAATTTAAACACTATAACTACAAAAAAAAAGGAAGTAAACCAAAAGGCGCGCACAATGGCGGAGAACAAACTATGAAACCAAAAAGACTATAAACATGGAACAAAAACTTACTTTGGCACGGGACATGAAGCAGGATCTAAGAGGATGAAGAGTGTGTAGAGTGTAATTGTGGGATGTCACCAGAAAGACAAACTGAAAACAATGAACTTAAATACTACAGACATGATTAACGAAAACAGGTGCGTGACTCAAGACGTGAAACAGGTGCGTGACGGGACAGGTGAAAACTAATGGGTTGCTATGGTGACAAGCAAGAGTGCACAATGAGTCCAAACGTGGAACAGGTGAAACTAATGGGTAATCATGGAAACAAGACAAGGGAGTGAAAAGTCAGAAACTAAAGAGTCCAATAACTAAACAAAACATGACTTTTATTTTTGTGTGCACATTTATTAAATCAACAAAAAAAATCCTGACTTTGGAGCAATGTTCACGGACTCTAGTATTTGGCTCTCTACTAGATGCAATGTTATTGGGACCATGATTTATGTCATCACTTGTTCACTCCTCCTCATATGGAAGAAACTTTTGTACTTTTTTTTTATTTTTGTGTGCACATTTATTAAATCAACAAAAAAAATCCTGACTTTGGAGCAATGTTCACGGACTCTAGTATTTGGCTCTCTACTAGATGCAATGTTATTGGGACCATGATTTATGTAATCACTTGTTCACACCTCCTCATATGGAAGATACTTTTGTACTTTTTTTTTATTTTTGTGTGCACATTAAATCAACAAAAAAATCCTGACTTTGGAGCAATGTTCACAGACTCTAGTATTTGGCTCTCTACTAGATGCAATGTTATTGGGACCATGATTTATGTCATCACTTGTTCACACCTCCTCATATGGAAGAAACTTTTGTACTTTTTTTTTTATTTTTGTGTGCACATTTATTAAATCAACAATAAAATCCTGACTTTGGAGCAATGTTCACGGACTCTAGTATTTGGCTCTCTACTAGATGCAATGTTATTGGGACCATGATTTATGTCATCACTTGTTCACTTCTCCTCATATGGAAGATACTTTTGTACTTTTATTTTTATTTTTGTGTGCACATTAAATCAACAAAAAAATCCTGACTTTGGAGCAATGTTCACGGACTCTAGTATTTGGCTCTCTAGTAGATGCAATGTTATTGGGACCATGATTTATGTCATCACTTGTTCACTCCTCCTCATATGGAAGATACTTTTGTCCTTTTTGTTTTACTTTTGTGTGCACATTAAATCAACAAAAAAATCCTGACTTTGGAGCAATGTTCACGGACTCTAGTATTTGGCTCTCTACTAGATGCAATGTTATTGGGACCATGATTTATGTCATCACTTGTTCACTCCTCCTCATGTGGAAGATACTTTTGTCCTTTTTGTTTTACTTTTGTGTGCACATTAAATCAACAAAAAAATCCTGACTTTGGAGCAATGTTCACGGACTCTAGTATTTGGCTCTCTACTAGATGCAATGTTATTGGGACCATGATTTATGTCATCACTTGTTCACACCTCCTCATATGGAAGAAACTTTTGTACTTTTTTTTTTATTTTTGTGTGCACATTTATTAAATCAACAAAAAAATCCTGACTTTGGAGCAATGTTCTCGGACTCTAGTATTTGGCTCTCTAGTAGATGCAATGTTATTGGGACCATGATTTATGTCATCACTTGTTCACTCCTCCTCATATGGAAGATACTTTTGTCCTTTTTGTTTTACTTTTGTGTGCACGTTAAATCAACAAAAAAATCCTGACTTTGGAGCAATGTTCACGGACTCTAGTATTTGGCGCTCTACTAGATGCAATGTTATTGGGACCATGATTTATGTCATCACTTGTTCACTCCTCCTCATATGGAAGAAACTTTTGTACTTTTTTTTTTATTTTTGTGTGCACATTTATTAAATCAACAAAAAAATCCTGACTTTGGAGCAATGTTCACGGACTCTAGTATTTGGCTCTCTACTAGATGCAATGTTATTGGGACCATGATTTATGTCATCACTTGTTCACTCCTCCTCATAAGGAAGAAACTTTTGTACTTTTTTTTTTATTTTTGTGTGCACATTTATTAAATCAACAATAAAATCCTGACTTTGGAGCAATGTTCACGGACTCTAGTATTTGGCTCTCTACTAGATGCAATGTTATTGGGACCATGATTTATGTCATCACTTGTTCACTTCTCCTCATATGGAAGATACTTTTGTCCTTTTTGTTTTACTTTTGTGTGCACATTAAATCAACAAAAAAATCCTGACTTTGGAGCAATGTTCACGGACTCTAGTATTTGGCTCTCTAGTAGATGCAATGTTATTGGGACCATGATTTATGTCATCACTTGTTCACTCCTCCTCATATGGAAGATACTTTTGTCCTTTTTGTTTTACTTTTGTGTGCACATTAAATCAACAAAAAAATCCTGACTTTGGAGCAATGTTCACGGACTCTAGTATTTGGCTCTCTACTAGATGCAATGTTATTGGGACCATGATTTATGTCATCACTTGTTCACACCTCCTCATATGGAAGATACTTTTGTCCTTTTTGTTTTACTTTTGTGTGCACATTAAATCAACAAAAAAATCCTGACTTTGGAGCAATGTTCACGGACTCTAGTATTTGGCTCTCTACTAGATGCAATGTTATTGGGACCATGATTTATGTCATCACTTGTTCACTCCTCCTCATATGGAAGATACTTTTGTCCTTTTTGTTTTACTTTTGTGTGCACATTAAATCAACAAAAAAATCCTGACTTTGGAGCAATGTTCACGGACTCTAGTATTTGGCTCTCTACTAGATGCAATGTTATTGGGACCATGATTTATGTCATCACTTGTTCACACCTCCTCATATGGAAGAAACTTTTGTACTTTTATTTTTATTTTTGTGTGCACATTTATTAAATCAACAAAAAAATCCTGACTTTGGAGCAATGTTCTCGGACTCTAGTATTTGGCTCTCTAGTAGATGCAATGTTATTGGGACCATGATTTATGTCATCACTTGTTCACTCCTCCTCATATGGAAGATACTTTTGTCCTTTTTGTTTTACTTTTGTGTGCACGTTAAATCAACAAAAAAATCCTGACTTTGGAGCAATGTTCACGGACTCTAGTATTTGGCGCTCTACTAGATGCAATGTTATTGGGACCATGATTTATGTCATCACTTGTTCACTCCTCCTCATATGGAAGAAACTTTTGTACTTTTTTTTTTATTTTTGTGTGCACATTTATTAAATCAACAAAAAAATCCTGACTTTGGAGCAATGTTCACGGACTCTAGTATTTGGCTCTCTACTAGATGCAATGTTATTGGGACCATGATTTATGTCATCACTTGTTCACTCCTCCTCATAAGGAAGAAACTTTTGTACTTTTTTTTTTATTTTTGTGTGCACATTTATTAAATCAACAAAAAAATCCTGACTTTGGAGCAATGTTCACGGACTCTAGTATTTGGCTCTCTACTAGATGCAATGTTATTGGGACCATGATTTATGTCATCACTTGTTCACTCCTCCTCGTATGGAAGATACTTTTGTCCTTTTTGTTTTACTTTTGTGTGCACATTAAATCAACAAAAAAATCCTGACTTTGGAGCAATGTTCACGGACTCTAGTATTTGGCTCTCTACTAGATGCAATGTTATTGGGACCATGATTTATGTCATCACTTGTTCACACCTCCTCATATGGAAGATACTTTTGTCCTTTTTGTTTTACTTTTGTGTGCACATTAAATCAACAAAAAAAATCCTGACTTTGGAGCAATGTTCACGGACTCTAGTATTTGGCTCTCTACTAGATGCAATGTTATTGGGACCATGATTTATGTCATCACTTGTTCATTCCTCCTCATATGGAAGATACTTTTGTCCTTTTTGTTTTATTTTTGTGTGCACATTAAATCAACAAAAAAATCCTGACTTTGGAGCAATGTTCACGGACTTTAGTATTTGGCTCTCTACTAGATGCAATGTTATTGGGACCATGATTTATGTCATCACTTGTTCACACCTCCTCATATGGAAGATACTTTTGTCCTTTTTGTTTTACTTTTGTGTGCACATTAAATCAACAAAAAAATCCTGACTTTGGAGCAATGTTCACGGACTCTAGTATTTGGCTCTCTACTAGATGCAATGTTATTGGGACCATGATTTATGTCATCACTTGTTCACACCTCCTCATATGGAAGATACTTTTGTCCTTTTTGTTTTACTTTTGTGTGCACATTAAATCAACAAAAAAAATCCTGACTTTGGAGCAATGTTCACGGACTCTAGTATTTGGCTCTCTACTAGATGCAATGTTATTGGGACCATGATTGATGTCATCACTTGTTCACACCTCCTCATATGGAAGATACTTTTGTCCTTTTTGTTTTACTTTTGTGTGCACATTAAATCAACAAAAAAATCCTGACTTTGGAGCAATGTTCACGGACTCTAGTATTCGGCTCTCTAGTAGATGCAATGTTATTGGGACCATGATTTATGTCATCACTTGTTCACACCTCCTCATATGGAAGATATTTTTGTCCTTTTTGTTTTACTTTTGTGTGCACATTAAATCAACAAAAAAAATCCTGACTTTGGAGCAATGTTCACGGACTCTAGTATTTGGCTCTCTACTAGATGCAATGTTATTGGGACCATGATTTATGTCATCACTTGTTCACACCTCCTCATATGGAAGATACTTTTGTCCTTTTTGTTTTACTTTTGTGTGCACATTAAATCAACAAAAAAATCCTGACTTTGGAGCAATGTTCACGGACTCTAGTATTTGGCTCTCTACTAGATGCAATGTTATTGGGACCATGATTTATGTCATCACTTGTTCACACCTCCTCATATGGAAGATACTTTTGTCCTTTTTGTTTTACTTTTGTGTGCACATTAAATCAACAAAAAAAATCCTGACTTTGGAGCAATGTTCACGGACTCTAGTATTTGGCTCTCTACTAGATGCAATGTTATTGGGACCATGATTGATGTCATCACTTGTTCACACCTCCTCATATGGAAGATACTTTTGTCCTTTTTGTTTTACTTTTGTGTGCACATTAAATCAACAAAAAAATCCTGACTTTGGAGCAATGTTCATGGACTCTAGTATTTGGCTCTCTAGTAGATGCAATGTTATTGGGACCATGATTTATGTCATCACTTGTTCACTCCTCCTCATATGGAAGATACGTTTGTCCTTTTTGTTTTACTTTTGTGTGCACATTAAATCAACAAAAAAATCCTGACTTTGGAGCAATGTTCACGGACTCTAGTATTTGGCTCTCTACTAGATGCAATGTTATTGGGACCATGATTTATGTCATCACTTGTTCACTCCTCCTCATATGGAAGATACTTTTGTCCTTTTTGTTTTACTTTTGTGTGCACATTAAATCAACAAAAAAATCCTGACTTTGGAGCAATGTTCACGGACTCTAGTATTTGGCTCTCTACTAGATGCAATGTTATTGGGACCATGATTTATGTCATCACTTGTTCACTCCTCCTCATATGGAAGATACTTTTGTCCTTTTTGTTTTACTTTTGTGTGCACATTAAATCAACAAAAAAATCCTGACTTTGGAGCAATGTTCACGGACTCTAGTATTTGGCTCTCTACTAGATGCAATGTCATTGGGACCATGATTTATGTCATCACTTGTTCACTCCTCCTCATATGGAAGATACTTTTGTCCTTTTTGTTTTACTTTTGTGTGCACATTAAATCAACAAAAAAAATCCTGACTTTGGAGCAATGTTCACGGACTCTAGTATTTGGCTCTCTACTAGATGCAATGTTATTGGGACCATGATTTATGTCATCACTTGTTCACACCTCCTCATATGGAAGATACTTTTGTCCTTTTTGTTTTACTTTTGTGTGCACATTAAATCAACAAAAAAATCCTGACTTTGGAGCAATGTTCACGGACTCTAGTATTTGGCTCTCTACTAGATGCAATGTTATTGGGACCATGATTGATGTCATCACTTGTTCACTCCTCCTCATATGGAAGATACTTTTGTCCTTTTTGTTTTACTTTTGTGTGCACATTAAATCAACAAAAAAAGTCCTGACTTTGGAGCAATGTTCACGGACTCTAGTATTTGGCTCTCTACTAGATGCAATGTTATTGGGACCATGATTTATGTCATCACTTGTTCACTCCTCCTCATATGGAAGATACTTTTGTCCTTTTTGTTTTACTTTTGTGTGCACATTAAATCAACAAAAAAATCCTGACTTTGGAGCAATGTTCACGGACTCTAGTATTTGGCTCTCTACTAGATGCAA
>NC_084566.2:40691624-40756624 GCF_033978685.3 Nerophis lumbriciformis | reverse complement strand
CGCACGCAGCAGAGGCAAATAATAATGACGACAATATTAATAATAAAAACAATACTACTAATAATAATAATAACAATGTGTGATATGTTTAATCAAGCAGCAGCAGAGGCGCGCCAAAAAACCCTGCAGGGTGCAGCAACATGATTGGAGGACACAGGTGGACAACCTGCGCGCGCACACACACACACACACACACACACACACATAATTGATGTCGCATGCGCACTGCTTCTTTGGGCCTGTTTTCGTCAACAACACTTAAAAAAATAGCTTACAAAAATAAGTGTAACATTCAATACGTTGATTGTCTTTTTTTTTTTTTTAATCAATTTATTTTTCTGCATATGATTATTTTTTTTCATTTTTTTTTTTATGATATATGTTTTGTTCTTTATCAAGCGCGTAACGTTGAAGGTGCACAATTATGATTTTTTTTTTTGTTATTGTAACATCCATCCATCTTGAAACAAATCAAATATCGGTCCACCATGACTGTGCGTTATCATTATCAAGTGCCTTTTTTTTTTTTTTAACCAAAAAAAAAAAATAATAAAGGAAAAGGGGGGGTAAAAAAAAAAAAAAAAACATTATTAATAAAATATTAATTTTAATGGCTTGACTTCATACATAAATACATGTTGAAAGAACACAGGCACAATCCACTGCAGCTATATCTGAATGATGGGGGTCCTCGTAATAATAATAATAATAATAATAATTTAGTGTACACAAGCCTGCGTGACTACAAATAGGCGAGTCGGCGTCCTTTAGTCCGGACTCTCTGTCTGTACCTTCGTCCCAGAACCGCTGCCAGGTATTTCTGCACCGCCATCTGCTTCCGGTAGCGGCTGTAACTGTCGGTAAAAATCCCGTCTGAATGTCTCTTGGATAAAGGTTCTACTTCGTCCTCCATGCTGGCATCCTCGCTGCACAAAATAGCAACAAAAAAAAAAAAGGATTAAATTTAAATTGAACAAAAAAAAAAAAAAAAAAATCATTAATAATGCATTCCTTTGCCTTTTTTTTAAAAATTCTTTTTCTGTGATTTAAGCCTTATAAATAATTAATTTTTAGGCCATTTTATATTCTGACGCATTTTTTTTTACTAGAGACAGAAAAAAATCAATTTATGGATTAATCACAGATAAATATTTCAGCATGTAAAAAAAAAAAGCTGCCTTTAGGACAACACGGACGCACAAATGATGGAAAAAAAAAGAAAAAAAAAAAGCATAAATGGAAAAAATGACGCACAGAGATGCCCTTACCCTGCACGAATTGTCATCAGAGAATGCAGATAATGTCTCGTTGTTAACTGACCCAGGATCTCCCTCAAGGCTCTATCTAACTCCTCCTCAGCATGCCTTTCTGCTCTGAGGTGATAAAAAAACGCCAAAAACACACACATCGTCAGTGGCGCAAAAAAAAAAAAAAAAAAAAAAAAAAAAAAAATTAATAATAAGAGACGGATGATCAACTTAAAATGTAGATTTTTCTTTTTAAAAAAAAAAACACACATTTTAAAGTGTGGAACGAATAAGATGAAAGGGAACGGGCAGCACGTATTTATTAAAAAAAAATAATTAAAAATTAAAAAAAAAAATGAAATAATGCCGTACCTTTTCTCGGGGGGGTAATAGAGCGCGTAGTTGTCGTCGTTCAAGGACGCGGCGCTGCGTATCGCCAGGTGGTCGCCGTCGAAGCCCAGCTCGCCTAGAGAATTGCCGTCCTCGAAGGCGTCGTTGTCGTCCAGCCTGCGCCACAAATAAACATGTCACCTTCTCTCTCTCCGGTCGTGCAACAAACAAACAAAAAAAATTTTTTTCTATATGTGCAAAAAAAATATATATATATATATATGTAAAAGAACCACACCCCAAAAAAAAAGTCAGAGAGAAGAAATAAAAAAAAGGAATATATCAGCATCTTCCTCTCCTTGTGACGCAGCCTCCTCCTCCTCCTCCTCCTCGCCAGGGTTATCCATTGCACTCTCATTTTGGGGGGGGGGGGGGGTTGCACCGGACAGATACCTCCATGCAATTTCCACTGGCACCCCTCCCGAACACCCACCCATATGCAGCCATGTTAATGAACATGGTTTTTTGCGCGTAATTACGCAGCGCCACGCTTGCATTCCATTATGATGATGCAATGACCACCTACCTAATTTTGGGGTAACTTAATCCTAGGGGTGTGCAGAAGACGCCGTAGTGCATTAAGATCCCGTAGACGAGCAAGATTAAAGTGGCTTTGCTCGTACTGGCCATGCTGGTCGTGAGAGAGCAAAAAAAAAAATAATTAGGGTTAATAACAAATATATATCTCACTTTGGGGGGCTTTCATAATCATCAGAGTTCATTTCAATACATTTAAAATAAATTTTTAAAAAAAAGGCACAGTTTGGCATGCAGGGAATATTATATATATGAAATATTCTGATTATTGATTTGATTATTCAAGTTTGTTCCCCCGAGCATGGAGAGCGGGGAAGCTCCTACCTCTAAGCCGGGGAGCGGAGCGTGCTGCTGGGATGCGTTCCGGGCGCGGCTCGCCTTGCCTGCTGCTCTGCTGGGTGACTGAGTGAGATCTTCCTCACTTGTCTCCTTCCTTCTTTAATATTCCCCCTGGTAAGCACCTTTCTCTCTCTCTCTCTTTCTCTCTCTCTCTCTCTCTATCCTTCCTCCACACAAAGAATCTCTGCGTCCAAGATGAAGATCTTTGCAAAGCTGCTCCTCCTCCTCTACATAGCTTTGTGCTTCTGCTCCAAACTTTGTTTTTTTTTTCCGCCCTGGATTTTTATCTTTAAGTATGGCCAAGCCTGGCCCCCACCTCCTCTCCTCCTCTCCTCCTCCTCCTCCCCCTCCTCAGCATCATCACCATCATCCTCATCTTCCCTCCCTCCAGTAAGTCACGTTAAGGAAACTATGGACGTCATCAAGCCTTCCTCCTGGAATATAATATAATGGTACGGTTGCTTCCTCGTGTTTGCATTCGTCATGACCCCCGCCCACCCCTGCAGCTCGGCCTCTGGAACTTTTCTTACTAACTTTCTAGCTTTTAAAAAAAAAAAAAAAGCAACAATATACAGGTAAAAGCCAGTAAAATAGAATATTTTGAAAAACTTGATTTATTTCAGTAATTGCATTCAAAAGGTGTAACTTGTACATTATATTTATTCATTGCACACAGACTGATGCATTCAAATGTTTATTTCATTTAATTTTGATGATTTGAAGTGGCAACAAATGAAAATCCCAAATTCCGTGTGTCACAAAATTAGGATATTACTTAAGGCTAATACAAAAAAAGGGATTTTTAGAAATGTTGGCCAACTGAAAAGTATGAAAATGAAAAATATTGGTGAAATTGGTGAATGTTGATCCCGGGAGTTTTCTGCGAGAGGTACTAATACCCGGAAGTCTCACGGGAAAATTGGGGGGTTCAGCAAGTGAGCTGCTGAGCCGCATCAGAGTGATCAAAGAGCCGCATGCGGCTCCGGAGCCGCGGGTTGCCGACCCCTGGGCTAGAATGAAGGTTTTAGAACGGCCTTCCCAAAGTCCTGACTTAAAGGTGTGGACAATGCTGAAGAAACAAGTCCAACTCATTTAGCTGAACTGCAGCAATTTAGTGGTCAAGTGGTCAAGCGGAAGCTTGTGGATGGCTACCAAAAGCGCCTTATTGCAGGTAAACTTGCCAAGGGACATGTAAGCAAATATTAACATTGCTGTATGTATACTTTTGACCCTCACATTTTCAGTAGAGCCATAATAAATTCATAAAAGAAGCAAACTTCATGAATGTTTTTTGTGAGCAACAAGTACAGGTAAAAGCCAGTAAAATAGAATATTTTGAAAAACTTGATTTATTTCAGTAATTGCATTCAAAAGGTGTAACTTGTACATTATATTTATTCATCGCACACAGACTGATGCATTCAAATGTTTATTTCATTTAATTTTGATGATTTGAAGTGGCAACAAATGAAAATCCAAAATTCCGTGTGTCACAAAATTAGAATATTACTTAAGGCTAATACAAAAAAGGGATTTTTAGAAATGTTGGCCAACTGAAAAGTATGAAAATGAAAAATATTGGTGAAATTGGTGAATGTTGATCCCGGGAGTTTTCTGCGAGAGGTACTAATACCCGGAAGTCTCACGGGAAAATTGGGGGGTTCAGCAAGTGAGCTGCTGAGCCGCATCAGAGTGATCAAAGAGCCGCATGCGGCTCCGGAGCCGCGGGTTGCCGACCCCTGGGCTGGAATGAAGGTTTTAGAACGGCCTTCCCAAAGTCCTGACTTAAAGGTGTGGACAATGCTGAAGAAACAAGTCCAACTCATTTAGCTGAACTGCAGCAATTTAGTGGTCAAGTGGTCAAGCGGAAGCTTGTGGATGGCTACCAAAAGCGCCTTATTGCAGGTAAACTTGCCAAGGGACATGTAAGCAAATATTAACATTGCTGTATGTATACTTTTGACCCTCACATTTTCAGTAGAGCCATAATAAATTCATAAAAGAAGCAAACTTCATGAATGTTTTTTGTGAGCAACAAGTACAGGTAAAAGCCAGTAAATTAGAATATTTGGAAAAACTTGATTTATTTCAGTAATTGCATTCAAAAGGTGTAACTTGTACATTATATTTATTCATTGCACACAGACTGATGCATTCAAATGTTTATTTCATTTCATTTTGATGATTTGAAGTGGCAACAAATGAAAATCCAAAATTCCGTGTGTCACAAAATTAGGATATTACTTAAGGCTAATACAAAAAAGGGATTTTTAGAAATGTTGGCCAATTGAAAAGTATGAAAATGAAAAATATGAGTATGTACAATACTCAATACTTGGTTGGAGCTCCTTTTGCCTCAATTACTGCGTTAATGCGGCGTGGCATGGAGTCGATGAGTTTCTGGCACTGCTCAGGTGTTATGAGAGCCCAGGTTGCTCTGATAGTGGCCTTCAACTCTTCTGCGTTTTTGGGTCTGGCATTCTGCATCTTCCTTTTCACAATACCCCACAGATTTTCTATGGGGCTAAGGTCAGGGGAGTTGGCGGGCCAATTTAGAACAGAAATACCATGGTCCGTAAACCAGGCACGGGTAGATTTTGCGCTGTGTGCAGGCGCCAAGTCCTGTTGGAACTTGAAATCTCCATCTCCATAGAGCAGGTCAGCAGCAGGAAGCATGAAGTGCTCTAAAACTTGCTGGTAGACGGCTGCGTTGACCCTGGATCTCAGGAAACAGAGTGGACCGACACCAGCAGATGACATGGCACCCCAAACCATCACTGATGGTGGAAACTTTACACTAGACTTCAGGCAACGTGGATCCTGTGCCTCTCCTGTCTTCCTCCAGACTCTGGGACCTCGATTTCCAAAGGAAATGCAAAATTTGCCTGGTTGGGTGATGGTTTGGGGTGCCATGTCATCTGCTGGTGAAAAAAAATCAAGTTTTTCAAAATATTCTAATTTACTGGCTTTTACCTGTATTTACTGTAGTGTGCACATATGATGTGCTGCATTTTCTAACCCTTAGGTCCCAGAATGGTCCGTCTCTTGACTCCTTCAACAATGACTCATCACAAATGCACGTTTATGACCTTGCCTGAGCTTTTTTTACGCTACCAAATGAAGCATATCATATGTGCACAGAAACATTCAGTTTGTCAATGTAAAATCTAGCTTACTGTTTTTTACGGTGCAAAAAACGGTACCATTTTTATGGTTAAATTCTGGAGAATGAGCTGACCGTTTCTTTTTTTACTGTAAAATCAAGATCACATAACACATCGTTGATTCACAGGCCTTTGTCTTCAATATAAAGAGAAAGCAGGTTTTCGGGTGTTCTGCGTAAAAAAAAGGTCATAAAGGTGCATTTGCTCCAAAATTAAGAACAATGTGCCCGGGCTCGGGATCTTTCTGTATGGAGTTTGCATGTTCTCCCCGTGGCTGCGTGGGTTCCCTCCGGGTACTCCGGCTTCCTCCCACCTCCAAAGGCATGCACCTGGGGATAGGCCCCTCCCACCTCCAAAGGCATGCACCTGGGGATAGGCCCCTCCCACCTCCAAAGACATGCACCTGGGGATAGGTTGATTGGCAACACTAAATGGTCCCTAGTGTGTGAATGTTGTCTTGTCTATCTGTGTTGGCCCTGCGATGAGGTGGCCACTTGTCCAGAGTGTACCCCGCCTTCCACCCGAATGCACCCTGAACGGGACAAGCGGTAGAAAATGGATGCATGGATGGCATCCGATTCAATGTGATGATTCATTATTGAAGGAGTCAAGAGACGGACCCATTGGCGTTGTTAGGCCTATTTTAGGGGGGCTCAAGCCCCCCTAAAATATTCTTAAGCCCCGCTAAATAATTTGGTGTTTTTTTTGTTGTTTTTTTTACAAATAAATGCCGACATATTCATTATAAAGTGGCCCAAATATGAGTTTAAATAAATAATCATATAACCTGTTATTATTCACTCAGTTTCCCCTCACTTCGTAGCGTAAGGTAGAGAGCCCCTTTCGTGCGTCGGTATCCAATCCATTCCACTTGTTCATATAGAAAATGCCCACATCACTCAAATTCCAGCCCGCATTTTCTCTGCGACCTTGCTTGCGGTCCTGCAGGTGTACGAAGCACATTATCTTCCTTTACAATGAGTGAAGCTACACAAAACCTTGTGTGTGCAATTGTAAATCATTTATTTTTCAAGTTTTGTGTTTCTTGTAGAATTTATATAAGGTAATATACATAAGCCTATTAAAATAATGAAAGAAACATCATTAAATATATTTGTTTTATTGTATTGTTACATTAATAGCTGTTTTATTATTATAGGATGGCTTGTTAAACATTTAATAGGATTTTCAGAGGGAGGAAAAACCAAGACATTTAATATAAAATGTAAAATGAATAAATACATAAAAAGAAAAAGAAAATATATGGTTAAAAGCCATCGTCCAGGGGAGCATTTCATTTCGTCCCGTGCATTTTTTTTAAAATAATAATAATAACAATGAATAATTTCTAAGTCTTTGTTAGCCGTTTGTGAAGTTTTGTGCTCGTGCGTAACATTCGCTCGCATCCTGTGCATCTCCCCCCTGTCCTTTAAAGCTAGTGACGCCCCTGGACGGACCATTCTGGGACCTAAGGGTTAGAAAATGAAGCATATCATATGTGCACAGAAACATTCTGCTGACTGAGCTGGCAGTTTGTCAATGTAAAATATACGCTTGCTGTTTTTACAGTGCATTACTGTAAATGGAACAACGGTATCGTCACAAGTTTTATGGTAAAATTCTGGAGAATTTTACTGTAAAATCAAGATCACATAACACATCGTTGATTCATGGGCCTTTGTCTTCGATATAACGAGAAAGCAGGTTTTCGGGTGCTTTCTCTTCATATTGAAGACAAAGGCCTATGAATCAACGATGTGTTATGTGATCTTGATTTTACAGTAAAAAAAAACAGTTAGCTCATTCTCCAAGGTCAAGGTCAAGGTCAAGGTTCAACTTTATTGTCCCCGCGGGGAAATTTGTCTTGGGCACAGTGCATCATTGCTTTCTTAACATACCCAAAAACAACAGAACAAAAACACAAGCACAGACACAACCACAACCATACAACTAACATTTAAACATCAGAACATGGAGCTTGATAGACATAGGTGGCACTTTGATGTAGGCATAAAATCTACAGTATGGAGATAAAGATAAAGTACCAATGTGCATTGCACTAGAGCTCATGGATAAAGTGCTGTGTGCTAAAGTGCTTAGTTCTAAAGTGCTATGTGCTAAAGTGCTATGTGCTAAAAAAGTGCTAACCTATGTATTAAAATTATATTGCACATTGTTGGTCAGCTTAATGGAGGCTGGGACAAATGATAATTTAAGGCGGTTAGATTTGCATAGTGGGACCCGGAGTCTTCTCCCTGATGGCAGGGTTCCATATTCAGGAAAGAATTTTACCATAAAACTTGTGAAGGTACCTTTTTTCAGCAAGCGTAGATTTTACATTGACAAACTGCCAGCTCAGTCAGCAGAATGTTTCTGTGCACATCTGATATGCTTCATTTTCTAACCCTTAGGTCCCAGAATGGTCCGTCTCTCGACTCCTTCAATAATGAATCATCACATTGAATCGGATGCATTCTTCTTAATTTTGGAGCAAATGCAAGTTAATGACCAGTCCTTCACCTTCTTGCCCGAGGTTTTTTACGCTTACGGTCCCTGCAGAGCACCCGGAAACCTGCTTTCTCTTCATATTGAAGACAAAGGCCTATGAATCAACGATGTGTTATGTGATCTTGATTTTACAGTAAAAGAAAAAACCAGTTAGCTCATTCTCCAGAATTCTACCATAAAACTTGTGAAGGTACCTTTTTTCAGCAAGCGTAGATTTTACATTGACAAAACTGCCAGCTCAGTCAGCAGAATGTTTCTGTCATGTCTGTGTGATCATGTTTTTGTTTTGGTCATGTTCGTTTTGGGTTTTGGACTTTTTGTGCACTTTTGTTTTGTCACCATAGCAACCATTAGTTTTCACCTGTCACGTCACGCACCTGTTTCACGTTTTGAGTCACGCACCTGCTTTCACTAATCATGTCTGTAGTATTTAAGTTCATTCTTTTCAGTATGTCGTTCTGACGACCTCACCACATTTATGCTCCGTCCATGCCTGATACTTCTTTCCATTTCCATTCTTCATGCAACTATTTTTGTCCAAGCCAAGTAAGTTTTTGTTCCATGTTTATAGTCTTTTTGGTTTCATAGTTTGTTCTCCGCCATTGTGCGTGTTTTTCGTTTGTACTTTTTTGCTATAGTCTTTTGGTTTCATAGTTTATTCTCCGCCACTGTGCGCGCTTTTCGTTTGTACTTTTTTTTGATGTATTAATAAATCATGTACCTTCATTCCCGTCTCGCCCGAGCCAACTTTCCGTTGCATCCCGGAAAAGCAAACACCCAAGACCCAGTTCAGTCCAGAGCCGGGGGCTCGTAACAGGGGTCACTCCGCGCGCTCCGCCCGCGCAGCTTACCTGCCCGCCACCCCTGTTGCCGGGGGCGCGTAACAGGGGTCACTCCGCGCGCAGTGCGCTTACGAAAGGGGTGGGACTCACCCTGGTTGATATAGACAGCAGGACGGTGGCCATGGACGTCGGAACCCGCTAAGGAGTGTGTAACAACCCACCTGCCGAATCAACTAGCCCTGAAAATGGATGGCGCTGAAGCGTCGGGCCCATACCCGGCCGTCGCCGGCAGCGAGATGCGCTTGGAGGTGCGCTCAGCGCGGCTCCCATATGATTGCGCACTGGTGTGCGTCTGGGTCGTGACAGCGTGGCATGCGAATGTCTGTGCTGCATTGGATCAGTCTCCATTCTTTAACAGGCAAAAGCTTTATAACCTCACTAATGCCTTGCATCGTCTATATTAGATATATAACAACGGGCGGGTGCGGGCGGATGGCGGGCGGGTGCGGTTCTGATCAAATGTTACATCGGGTGGATGGCGGATGGTTGACGACTTTCTGATGCGGTTGCGGATGAAATAATTGCCTATCCGCGCATCTCTAATATATATATATATATATATATATATATATATATATATATAAACATTTTATTTTATTTTATTTTTTTAACAAATACATGCCGACATATTCATTATAAAGTGGCCCGAATATGAGTTTAAATAAATTAATCATATAACCTGTCATTATTCACTCAGTTTCCCCTCACTTCATAGCGTAAATCACCAAAAATTATTCCTGGGCGCGGCACCGCTGCTCCCCTCACCTCCCAGGGGGTGAACAAGGGGATGGGTCAAATGCAGAGGACAAATTTCACCACACCTAGTGTGTGTGTGTGTGTGACAATCATTGGTACTTTAAGGGAGAGAGCCCCTTTAGTGTGTCGGTATCCAATCCATTCCACTTGTTCATATAGAAAATGCCCACATCACTCAAAATCCAGTCCGCATTTTCTCTGCGACCTTGCCTGCGGTCCTTGGACTTGTCTTGCCTGCGGTCCTTGGACTTGTTCATATAGAAAATGCCCACATCACTCTTGTAGAATCTATATAAAGTAATATACATTAGTCTAATGTTAAAACAATGAAAAAAAACATTAAATATATTTGTTTTATTGTATTGTTACATTAATAGCTGTTGTATTGTTATTTTCCGTTGCATCTCGGAAAAGCAAACACCCAAGACCCAGTCCTGACGGTTTCTGTGCACATATGATATGCTTCATTTTCTAACCCTTAGGTCCCAGAATGGTCCGTCTCTTGACTCCTTCAATGATGAATCATCACATTGAATCGGATGCATTCTTCTTCATTTTGGAGCAAATGCAAGTTAATGACCAGTCCTTCACCTTCTTGCCCGAGGTTTTTTACGCTTAAGGTCCCTGCAGAGCACCCGAAAACCTGTTTTCTCGTTATTTTGAAGACAAAGGCCTATGAATCAACGATGTGTTATGTGATCTTGATTTTACAGTAAAATTCTCCAGAATTTTACCATAAAACTTGTGACGGTACCGTTGTTCCATTTACAGCAGGGGTGTCAAACTCACTTTAGATGGGGGGGGCCACATGGAGAAAAATCTACTCCCAAAGTGGGCCGGACTGGTAAAATCACGGCACAGTAAAAATAAAATAAAGACAACTTCAGGTTGTTTTCTTTGTTTAAAAATAGAACAAGCACATTCTGAGAATACACAAATCATAATGTTGGGGTTGTCTATACTTACATGTTGCGGTTAATAGTATTCTACCTTTATTTGTCCTTATTTATGCTTTCTGAATAAATTATGTGATAATGTTCATCAGTCACCTCATTGGTGTTCATTTTCAATCTATCAAGGGTTGCGTTTCATGACCATTTGTTCCTCCCAGGGAATTCAAGTCACAAGTCGCTCCCAAGCTCTTTACGACACTTAAAGCTGAGTAGAAAAACCACCAGAGACAGAATAGGTATTTTGTAATATATTTGCAAAGCTTTGTAAATACATTGAGACCAGTCCAGCATAGAACATTCAATCGTGCCGCCAAGATGGTCTGCCCCCCCCCCCCCCCCCGAAAAACCCTCTCCTCTCTTAAGTCCCTGGCAGTCATGTCTCTCTAGCCAAAACAAATGCCCATTATCGCTCTTTCTAACATTCCCAAAGCTTCAAGGTTAACACACACAGTTTACTTGCAGACAAACAGAAAGAGAACAAATGGAAAAACACGAGCTGTTTTCAAATATGACTATGAAATAAAAGAAGTAACACTTCAATCAATCAATCAATCAATCTTTATTTATATAGCCCTAAATCACAAGTGTCTCAAAGGGCTGCACAAGCCACAACGACATCCTCGGTACAAAGCCCACATACGGGCAAGGAAAAACTCACCCCAGTGGGACGTCGATGTGAATGACTATGAGAAACCTTGGAGAGGACCGCATATGTGGGTAACCCCCCCCCCTCTAGGGGAGACCGAAAGCAATGGATGTCGAGTGGGTCTGACATAATATTGTGAGAGTCCAGTCCATAGTGGATCCAACATAATAGTAAGAGTCCAGTCCATAGTGGGGCCAGCAGGACACCATCCCGAGCGGAGACGGGTCAGCAGCGCAGAGATGTTCCCAGCCGATGCACAGGCGAGCGGTCCACCCCGGGTCCCGACTCTGGACAGCCAGCACTTCAGCCATGGCCACCGGACCTGTGCCCACCCCCCTCAAGGAAAAGGGGAGCAGAGGAGAAAAGAAAAGAAACGGCAGATCAACTGGTCTAACAGGGGGGCTATTTAAAGGCTAGAGTATACAAATGAGTTTTAAGATGGGACTTAAATGCTTCTACTGAGGTAGCATCTCTAATTGTTACCGGGAAGGCATTCCATAGTACTGGAGCCCGAATAGAAAACGCTCTATAGCCCGCAGACTTTTTTTGGGCTCTGGGAATCACTAATAAGCCGGAGTTCTTTGAACGCAGATTTCTTGCCGGGACATATGGTACAATGCAATCGACAAGATAGGACGGAGCTAGACCGTGTAGTATTTTATACGTAAGTAGTAAAACCTTAAAGTCACATCTTAAGTGCACAGGAAGCCAGTGCAGGTGAGCCAGTATAGGCGTAATATGATCAAACTTTCTTGTTCTTGTCAAAAGTCTAGCAGCCGCATTTTGTACCAACTGTAATTTTTTAATGCTAGACATAGGGAGACCCGAAAATAATACGTTACAGTAGTCGAGACGAGACGTAACGAACGCATGAATAATAAATTCGGATATATGTAAACATCTGCCTCCGACAATTCCCCCTTCAGATCTTCTAAAAAGATCTTTATCACTAGTACAACACTTCTAAAATACGCCCCTCTTTGAGCAAGCTAGTCAAAAATTCAAGCATAGTTACATGGGAGATAAACGGAAGGAATCTATGTCAATGTCGTCACTGTCAGGGAAGGAAACTAGCATTTCTCGAAAGTCACCACTTTGCTCGACCCCCTTCAGTGACATAGCAAACCCAGAAATAGGGTGGGGTTGTCCTTCTACAGCTCTAACAATGATGCGGGTGCATAAAGACCTAGCACAAGGGGCGATAAAGCAACCGCATGAGGCTATGATGGCCAAGAAAACTCCAACGGAGATTAGTTAAAAAAAAATTAATACAACAATTAAATTACAGGATGTTATTTATGTAGTTTGATCGTTTGGACTCATTATGCACTCTTGTTTGTCACCATAGCAACCCATTAGTTTCCACCTGTCACGTCACGCACCTGTTGTTAATCATGTCTGTGTTATTTAAGCTTTTCATTTTCTGTTGTTCATCCTGGTGTCATATCTTTTCTAACCCTGCTATCTCTCTCGTATCAAGCCCTGTTCACGGTCCCATGCCACGTTAAGTGTTTTTTATTTCGTGTTCACAGTTTCTGCCATTGTGCAAGTTTTTTTTTACCTCCGCCATTGTGCGCGCTTTTCGTTTGTTCCTTTTTGATAGTATAAATAAATCATGTACCCACCTTCAAGCCATGTCCGATCCAAATTCACTTGCATCTTGGGGAAACAAAAACTCCATAGTCCTCGTTCTGACACCTTTATTTTAACAAAATACATTACAGTACATTTTTAGAGGCGGTATAGTACCGAATATGATACATTAGTATCGTGGTACTATACTAATAACGGGATACCGTACAACCCTACTGTGAATATACAAAAAGAGTGCCACATTTATTTTTGCAGTATTTAACATTCTGGCGACTGAGCTGCCGGTATTTTACCATACAACTACCAATGTGTAAGATTTGGAGTACACTCATCCCTCGCCACATTGCGCTTTAAATGTCATTTTATTTTTAAGCATATTTTGGCCTAAATTTGTCATAATTAATAAATAAATACTAAGGTATTGGCCACCAGATGAGACTAGGGCTCCTAGAGTCAGTACATTATTTATTGGATTGAAGGAGCGTAAAAGTGACTTATGTGTGTGTTATTTCAAGTTAATTATCATAATGTAAAAAGAAACATACTTAGAAAGGCTTTAATGCTCTCACTATGAAAATATTCAATTTAAAAAGAAGTATTTCGACTACGCTGGGATTCATTTACCACAATTGTTCCCGGAACAAATTAACAGCAATAAAAGCAGGTACAAATATGTGCTAATAATGGGAGTCTATGCAACACAATCACTCCACAGTGTAAAACGTGTATATGCATCACATACAGGTAAAAGCCAGTAAATTAGAATATTTTGAAAAACTTGATTTATTTCAGTAATTGCATTCAAAAGGTGTAACTTGTACATTATATTTATTCATTGCACACAGACTGATGCATTCAAATGTTTATTTCATTTAATTTTGATGATTTGAAGTGGCAACAAATGAAAATCCAAAATTCCGTGTGTCACAAAATTAGAATATTACTTAAGGCTAATACAAAAAAGGGATTTTTAGAAATGTTGGCCAACTGAAAAGTATGAAAATGAAAAATATGAGCATGTACAATACTCAATACTTGGTTGGAGCTCCTTTTGCCTCAATTACTGCGTTAATGCGGCGTGGCATGGAGTCGATGAGTTTCTGGCACTGCTCAGGTGTTATGAGAGCCCAGGTTGCTCTGATAGTGGCCTTCAACTCTTCTGCGTTTTTGGGTCTGGCATTCTGCATCTTCCTTTTCACAATACCCCACAGATTTTCTATGGGGCTAAGGTCAGGGGAGTTGGCGGGCCAATTTAGAACAGAAATACCATGGTCCGTAAACCAGGCACGGGTAGATTTTGCGCTGTGTGCAGGCGCCAAGTCCTGTTGGAACTTGAAATCTCCATCTCCATAGAGCAGGTCAGCAGCAGGAAGCATGAAGTGCTCTAAAACTTGCTGGTAGATGGCTGCGTTGACCCTGGATCTCAGGAAACAGAGTGGACCGACACCAGCAGATGACATGGCACCCCAAACCATCACTGATGGTGGAAACTTTACACTAGACTTCAGGCAACGTGGATCCTGTGCCTCTCCTGTCTTCCTCCAGACTCTGGGACCTCGATTTCCAAAGGAAATGCAAAATTTGCTTTCGTCAGAAAACATGACTTTGGACCACTCAGCAGCAGTCCAGCTGGTGTCGGTCCACTCTGTTTCCTGAGATCCAGGGTCAACGCAGCCGTCTACCAGCAAGTTTTAGAGCACTTCATGCTTCCTGCTGCTGACCTGCTCTATGGAGATGGAGATTTCAAGTTCCAACAGGACTTGGCGCCTGCACACAGCGCAAAATCTACCCGTGCCTGGTTTACGGACCATGGTATTTCTGTTCTAAATTGGCCCGCCAACTCCCCTGACCTTAGCCCCATAGAAAATCTGTGGGGTATTGTGAAAAGGAAGATGCAGAATGCCAGACCCAAAAACGCAGAAGAGTTGAAGGCCACTATCAGAGCAACCTGGGCTCTCATAACACCTGAGCAGTGCCAGAAACTCATCGACTTCATGCCACGCCGCATTAACGCAGTAATTGAGGCAAAAGGAGCTCCAACCAAGTATTGAGTATTGTACATGCTCATATTTTTCATTTTCATACTTTTCAGTTGGCCAACATTTCTAAAAATCCCTTTTTTGTATTAGCCTTAAGTAATATTCTAATTTTGTGACACACGGAATTTTGGATTTTCATTTGTTGCCACTTCAAATCATCAAAATTAAATGAAATAAACATTTGAATGCATCAGTCTGTGTGCAATGAATAAATATAATGTACAAGTTACACCTTTTGAATGCAATTACTGAAATAAATAGTTTTTCAAAATATTCTAATTTACTGGCTTTTACCTGTACGTACAAGCACACTTTGTCACGCTACAGAGAATTGGAATTAAAAAAAGAAGAATAGGCCACTTTAAGTACCAACTTTTACTCCTTCATTCCGCACTCCATCCAGCTGTATGATATGCCTCCCTCGCCCGCCTGCAGCTCGTGCAGAACTCTGCTGCTCGTCTGCTAACACAGACCCGCAGACGTGAGCATATCACCCCTATTTTAGCGTCCCTTCACTGGCTCCCTGTGCGTTATCGAATCAATTTTAAACTCCTTTTATTTGTTTTTAAATGTCTAAACAACCTCGCGCCAACCTATCTCTCCGACCTCCTTCAGCCTTACTGCCCCACCCGATCCTTAAGATCGGCCGATCAGCTGCTGTTGACGGTCCCTGACACAAGGCTGAAGCTTAGAGGTGACAGAGCTTTCGCCGTTGCTGCTCCCAAGCTCTGGAATGACCTACCTCTGAGTGTTAGACAAGCCTCCTCTCTTCCTGTTTTTAAATCTCTCTTAAAAACATACTTTTATTCCATGGCTTTTAACACTGAGTGATATCCATCCTGCAATGGCGCCCCATAATACACCTGCTGTGAACCTGTTTTTATGTTTTTATTTATTCTATTTTTATTTATTTATTTTTTATCGTGTTCTGTTTGTGTTGTGTTGTTTGCTCGGTACTCGTTTTATCTTTTAACCTGTCCATTGTACAGCACTTTGGCTACCCCTGTGGTAAATTTTAAATGTGCTTTATAAATAAAGTTGATTTGATTTGATTTGATTTGATGATCACTCGCTATACAGCAATATATGATATCTGTCTATTACCTGACACCTGACATCATTGGCGTTGTTAGGCCTATTTTAGGGGGGCTCAAGCCCCCCTAAAATGTTCTTAAGCCCCCCTAAATAATTTGGTGTTTTATATATATATATATATATATATATATATATATATATATATATTAGAGATGCGCGGTTTGCGGGCACAACCGCGGAGTCCGCGGATTATCCGCGGATCGGGCAGATGAAATTTTAAAAAATTAGATTTTATCCGCGGGTCGGGTCGGGTCGGGTCGGGTCGGGTCGGGTCGGGTCGGGCGGTTGAAATAAAAAAAAAAAAGATTTTAAATATATTCAGGCGGGTGGCAGTTAAACCAATTGGGAAATATATATACATAGTTAAATGTTGTTACCCACATACGAAAAACGAGCAGGCACCTGCTGCATATGCCACAACAGAAGAAAAAAAAAAAAAGAGATGGACACTTTTACGGAGCGGAGAAGGCCCCCACGCCTCGCCGGGGTCCGGGACCGAGGCCCCTTCCCCCGAGAGGGCCCCACCGGGAGCCGTAGCTGAGGCGATCCGCAAGAAGGGCCCGACGCACGTCCAGGGTCACCACCGCGCCCACCGCACCGACACCCCGCCTCGTCCGCCTTCGCCGCGGCCGGCGTCACGCGCAGCAGGTAAGCAGCTTACCTGCCCGCCACCCCCGTGGCCGGGGGCTCGTAACATGGGTCACTCCGCGCGCTCCGCCCGCGCAGCTTACCTGCCCGCCACCCCTGTTGCCGGGGGCGCGTAACAGGGGTCACTTCGCGCGCAGTGCGCTCACGAAAGGGGTGGGGCTCACCCTGGTTGATATAGACAGCAGGACGGTGGCCATGGACGTCGGAACCCGCTAAGGAGTGTGTAACAACCCACCTGCCGAATCAACTAGCCCTGAAAATGGATGGCGCTGGAGCGTCGGGCCCATACCCGGCCGTCGCCGGCAGCGAGACGCGCTTGGAGGTGCGCTCAGCGCGGCTCCCATATGATTGCGCACTGGTGTGCGTCTGGGTCGTGACAGCGTGGCACGCGAATGTCTGTGCTGCATTGGATCAGTCTCCTTTCTTTAACAGGCAAAAGCTTTATAACCTCACTAATGCCTTGCATCGTCTATATTAGATATATAACAACGGGCGGGTGCGGGCGGATGGCGGGCGGGTGCGGTTCTGATCAAATGTTACATCGGGTGGATGGCGGATGGTTGACGACTTTCTGATGCGGTTGCGGATGAAATAATTGCCTATCCGCGCATCTCTAATATATATATATATATATATATATATATATAAAAACATTTTATTTTATTTTATTTTTTTAACAAATACATGCCGACATATTCATTATAAAGTGGCCCGAATATGAGTTTAAATAAATGAATCATATAACCTGTCATTATTCACTCAGTTTCCCCTCACCTCATAGCGTAAATCACCAAAAATTATTCCTGGGCGCGGCACCGCTGCTCCCCTCACCTCCCAGGGGGTGAACAAGGGGATGGGTCAAATGCAGAGGACAAATTTCACCACACCTAGTGTGTGTGTGTGTGTGTGACAATCATTGGTACTTTAAGGGAGAGAGCCCCTTTAGTGTGTCGGTATCCAATCCATTCCACTTGTTCATATAGAAAATGCCCACATCCCTCAAAATCCAGTCCGCATTTTCTCTGCGACCTTGCCTGCGGTCCTTGGACTTGTCTTGCCTGCGGTCCTTGGACTTGTTCATATAGAAAATGCCCACATCACTCAAAATCCAGTCCGCATTTTCTCTGCGACCTTGCCTGCGGTCCTTGGACTTGTCTTGCCTGCGGTCCTTGGACTTGTTCATATAGAAAATGCCCACATCACTCTTGTAGAATCTATATAAAGTAATATACATTAGTCTAATGTTAAAACAATAAAAAAAAACATTAAATATATTTGTTTTATTGTATTGTTACATTAATAGCTTGTTGTATTGTTATAGAATGGCTTGTTAAACATTTCATAGGATTTTCAGAGGGAGGAAAAACCAAGACATTTAATATAAAATGTCAAATTAATAAATACATTAAAAGAAAAAGGAAAAAAATGGTTAAAAGCCATCGTCCCGGGGAGCATTTCATTTCGTCCCGTGCATTTTTTAAATAATATTAATAACAATGAATCATTTCTAAGTCTTTGTTAGCCGTTTGTGAAGTTTTGCTCGCGTCCTGTGCATCTCCTGGGGGCTAAGCCCCCCCTGTCCTTAAAAGCTAGTGACGCCCCTGCCTGACATGTTAGCTACTTCTCTTTGATTTTAATGTCTATTTTCTATTTTCTGCTGGATTTACTCTCTATTTTATGCTGCAGCTGTCACATATACTGTAATATTGTACATGGTAATTGGTATATACTGTATATATGATATAGACATAATATAATACATCAGTATATATAATATACTGTACATATATTATGTAAATATTAAGTATATATGTTATATTTTATATCGCTATATTTAGTCTATTTATACCTGCATTGTCCTTTCCATCCTTAAACTTTCCATCATTGTAACTGAGCTACTGTGTGGAACAATTTCCCTTGTGGATCATTAATGTTTGTCTAAGTCATTATTAATAACACTAAAGTTGACACCTTTTATTTGTGGATACGCTGAGGTCAAATCCAGCTCAACCTTGACCCTGAAGAGAAGAAGAAAATTAACATTTATTCAAATAACTTGTTAATCTTAGGTTTTAAAACACCTGGAAAAAACCTTCATTGTTAAATTAGGTTTGCAGTAAAAAAAAAAAAAAAAATGCTTGAGGGTAAAAAGTGCATTATGTATATGCAAAGCAAGTTACACCTTGTGATAGAGGGCTGTCATGACTTGGACTTTGGCTTGGTTTGTTCTCCCGTGGTGCAAATGAACTGGACTGGTCAAGGCTTGAAGGTGCGTACATGATTTATTCAAACTATCAAAAAAGGAATAAACGAAAAGCGCGCACAGGGGCGGAGGTACAAAACTAGACTATAAACACAAAACTTGCACATTGGCAGAAACTATGAACAATTAAACAAAACACTAACTGTGGCTTAACAAACAAAAAACTTACTTGGCATGGAACCGGCATGAAAAAAAGAGTAGCAAGGGTCATCAGGGTGTGGAGAGTGTGCAGGAGCATAAATGCGGGGATGTCGTCAGGACGAACAACAGAAAATGAATGAACTTAAATACTATGGACATGATTAGTGAAAGCAGGTGCGTGACTCAAAACGTGAAACAGGTGCGTGACGTGACAGGTGAATAACTAATGGTTGCTATGGTGACAAGAGTGCACAATGAGTCCAAACGTGGAACAGGTGCGTGACGTGACAGGTGAAACTAATGGTTGCTATGGTGACAAAACAAAACAAAAGTGCACAAAAAGTCCAAAATTTAAACCGAACATTACTAAAACAAAACATGATCACACAGACATGACAAGGGCTTAATAATTTAATTTCAAAAGAAAGCAAACCTTTGGCCAAGTTTCATATTATTAACCTTTCACTCGACACATATATTAAGAATTAAAGCTGTCCAAGAAAGCAGGACGTACAAACCCCGTTTCCATATGAGTTGGGAATTTTTTTTGCCAATAATCATTAACTTTAGAATTTGATGCCAGCAACACGTGACAAAGAAGTTGGGAAAGGTGGCAATAAATACTGATAAAGTTGAGGAATGCTCATCAAACACTTATTTGGAACATCCCACAGGTGTGCAGGCTAATTGTGTGTCATCCGGACCAAAGAGGAAAAGAACCATCCAGACTGTTATCGACGCAAAGTTGAAAAGCCAGCATGTGTGATGGTATGGGGGTGCATTAGTGCCCAAGACATGGGTAACTTACACATCTGTGAAGGCACCATTAATGCTGAAAGGTACATACAGGTTTTGGAACAACATATGCTGCCATCTAAGCGCCGTCTTTTTCATGGACGCCCCTGCTTATTTCAGCAAGACAATGCCAAGCCACATTCAGCACGTGTTACAACAGCGTGGCTTCGTAAAAAAAAAGAGTGCGGGTACTTTCCTGGCCCCGCCTGCAGTCCAGACCTGTCTCCCGTTGAAAATGTGTGGCGCATTACGAAGCGTAAAATACGACAGCGGAATGCTCATCAAACACTTATTTGGAACATCCCACAGGTGTGCAGGCTAATTGGGAACAGGTGGGTGCCATGATTGGGTATAAAAACAGCTTCCCAAAAAATGCTCAGTCTTTCACAAGAAAGGATGGGGCGAGGTACACCCCTTTGTGCACAACTGCGTGAGCAAATAGTCAAACAGTTTAAGAACAACGTTTCTCAAAGTGCAATTGCAAGAAATTTAGGGATTTCAACATCTACGGTCCATAATATCATCAAAAGGTTCAGAGAATCTGGAGAAATCACTCCACGTAAGCGGCATGGCCGGAAACCAACATTGAATGACCGTGACCTTCCATCCCTCAGACGGCACTGTATCAAAAACCGACATCAATCTCTAAAGGATATCACCACATGGGCTCAGGAACACTTCAGAAAACCACCGTCACTAAACACAGTTGGTCGCTACATCTGTAAGTGCAAGTTAAAGCTCTACTATGCAAAGTGAAAGCCATTTATCAACAACACCCAGAAACGCCGCCGGCTTCTGTGGGCCCGAGATCATCTAAGATGGACTCATGCAAAGTGAAAAAGTGTTCTGTGGTCTGACGAGTCCACATTGTTTTTGGAAATATTCGACATCGTGTCATCCGGACCAAAGGGGAAGAGAACCATCCATACTGTTATCGACGCAAAGTTCAAAAGCCAGCATGTGTGATGGTATGGGGGTGCATTAGTGCCCAAGGCATGGGTAACTTACACATCTGTGAAGGCACCATTAATGCTGAAAGGTACATACAGGTTTTGGAACAACATATGCTGTCTTTTTCATGGATGCCCCTGCTTATTTCAGCAAGACAATGCCAAGCCACATTCAGCACGTGTTACAACATCGTGGCTTCGTAAAAAAAAGAGTGCGGGTACTTTCCTGGCTCCGCCTGCAGTCCAGACCTGTCTCCCGTCGAAAATGTGTGGCGCATTATGAAGCGTAAAATACGACAGCGGAGACCCCCGGACTGTTGACTCGACTGAAGCTCTACATATAACAAGAACGGGAAAGAATTCCACTTTCAAAGCTTCAACAATTAGTTTCCTCAGTTCCCAATCGTTTATTGAGTGTTGTTAAAAGAAAAGGTGATGTAACACAGTGGTGAACATGCCCTTTTCCCAACTACTTTGGCACGTGTTGCAGCCATGAAATTCTAAGTTATTATTTGCAAAAAGAAAATAAAGTTTATGAGTTTGAACATCAAATGTGTTGCCTTTGTAGTGCATTCAATTGAATATGGGTCGAAAAGGATTCCGTTTATATTTACAGCCAGGCCCGGCCCTAACCAATCTGGCGCCCTAGGCAAAATTTTAGGTGGCGCCCCCCCACATCGGCAGTGAAGTGTATATACTCACAAGAAACCGAATAGCTTTGTCTTTGACCTTTTTTTTTACTTAAAGAAAGCAAATTAACAATCAGAATAGTTAACAAGATTAAAAAAAATATGAATAAATAAATGAATGCAAAAAATAAAAAATGAATATATGAAATACAATATTTTTTACATACATATTGCTTAATTAACATTAATGATGTGCACTTTAACAACTAGGCTTACAACTATACCTAATATATAAAGGGGTGGAAAAGTGACTATTACCTGCAGGGCAACACATTAGCTAACCAGAAGGCAATAACAATGTAAACAAAAAACACCTGCTTAAAAGATCTAATACAAATGTCCCTGAGGAATGTAAGGTGGGAGTACTGTAATTACCTAACGTTACATTATTATTTTCCATAACAATTTAGCCCCCTCCACAATATTAACCCGACGTTAAAACAGAACTAGCTATTTATTGATTAGCAATTGCCGAATCATGTAACATTAGCTTAATGCTAAAAAGCCAGGTTACTATCACATTCTGTAACAGACAAATAATTTCATGTAGGCTAACGTTACCTACCTGCTACCTCTGTCTTTTTCTCGTTTCTCCTCCTCTTCTTTTCTCTTTTTTCTTCCCTGGGCACCTGACAGTTTTGGCCGTTTTGACATCTTGTGTTGGTTTTTTGATGTGGTGACGTCCAAAAAGAGTCACGATACGGGAAGGGAGGGGGCTCACTCATATGGAAACGGGGTTTGTACACAATTGCATCAAAGAGTAAACATTTTTATGTTTTTTTTTTTAATCTTCTGATCAACAAGCACACATCGTCATCATCATTACCAGTAAGTCCAATTAGGCTCACAATAGGAAGTCCAAGTTCTGTGTGAGGTACTTAGAGCCTGCACCCAAAACCAAAAGACCTCCTCCGGGAGACATTTCTCTCTTATTTCATGAAATTTACGGTCACTTTTCCCTCATTTTTTCCCCGATAATCGCCCTCCGCCGGATGCCTCATCCAGTATAGCACGAGGCGAAGTGTATGGAGGGCTTGATGGAGGCAAAGCGTTCATTCATCCATTTATCCATCCATCCATCCAGTCATCCTTCCATCCGCCGAGTAATGAGATTGGAGCGATGGTATGACGCAGAAGTGACTCTTAAAAGAAACTCGTTTGTCCAAGTCGCGTGATTCATCCAATCAGGCTCGGATGACTTTGACCCGGCCCCTATGGATGCACGGTACATACATTGGTACACCGATCCATACCCTGGCTCGCCTCACTGAATCACACCTGGGACTCAAACAACCGCACTTTGCAGAGCACCCCCCCCCTCCCCCCCCTGCCCCCCCTCCCCCCACCACATCATCACCACCGTGTTTACTCTGACGCAATATGACGAAGGTAGCCAGTCAGCGGCACAAAGGCGCCTGACGTCCACACCCCTTTACACCACCCCCACTCCCATTCCAACTTGTTTGCTTGGATACATGTTTCCTTCAGGCGGTGCTTCTCCATTATTTTCTCTTACCCCCACCACCACCGGGAGAAGAAAAAAATGTTTTTGCCCGGCCATGACAATAAATTGGATAATCCATCCATCCATCCATCTTCTTCCGCTTATCCGAGGTCGGGTCGTGGGGGAAGCAGCCTAAGCAGGGAAGCCCAGACTTCCCTCTCCCCAGCCACTTCGTCCAGCTCTTCCTGTGGAACCCCGAGGCGTTCCCAGGCCAGCCGGGAGACATAGTCTTCCCAACGTGTCCTGGGTCTTCCCCGCGGCCTCCTACCGGTCGGACGTGCCCTAAACACCTCCCTAGGGAGGCGTTCGGGTGGCATCCTGACCAGATGCCCGAACCACCTCATCTGGCTCCTCTCCATGTGGAGGAGCAGCGGCTTTACTTTGAGCTCCCCCCGGATGGCAGAGCTTCTCACCCTATCTCTAAGGGAGAGCCCCGCCACCCGGCGGAGGAAACTCATTTGGGCCGCTTGTACCCGTGATCTTGTCCTTTCGGTCATAACCCAAAGCTCATGACCATAGGTGAGGATGGGAACGTAGATCGACCGGTAAATTGAGAGCTTTGCCTTCCGGCTCAGCTCCTTCTTCACCACAACGGACCGATACAGCGTCCGCATTACTGAAGACGCCGCACCGATCCGCCTGTCGATCTCACGATCCACTCTTCCCTCACTCGTGAACAAGACTCCGAGGTACTTGAACTCCTCCACTTGGGGCAAGATCTCCTCCCCAACCCGGAGATGGCACTCCACCCTTTTCCGGGCGAGAACCATGGACTCGGACTTGGAGGTGCTGATTCTCATCCCGGTCGCTTCACACTCGGCTGCGAACCGATCCAGTGAGAGCTGAAGATCCTGGCCAGATGAAGCCATCAGGACCACATCATCTGCAAAAAGCAGAGACCTAATCCTGCAGCCACCAAACCGGATCCCCTCAACGCCTTGACTGCGCCTAGAAATTCTGTCCATAAAGGTTATGAATAGAATCGGTGACAAAGGGCAGCCTTGGCGGAGTCCAACCCTCACTGGAAACGTGTCCGACTTACTACCGGCAATGCGGACCAAGCTCTGGCACTGATCATACAGGGAGCGGACTGCCACAATCAGACAGTCCGATACCCCATACTCTCTGAGCACTCCCCACAGGACTTCCCGAGGGACACGGTCGAATGCTTTCTCCAAGTCCACAAAACACATGTAGACTGGTTGGGCAAACTCCCATGCACCCTCAAGGACCCTGCCGAGAGTATAGAGCTGGTCCACAGTTCCACGACCAGGACGAAAACCACACTGTTCCTCCTGAATCCGAGGTTCGACTATCCGACTATATATATTGGATAATTTATCTGTAAAAATGTTATAAGTACACCTCTGCGTAACATTGTATCCTTATTAACATTAAAGAAAGAAAACAACATAAATCAAACAATAACTTTATTAACATCAGGTTTTTAGTCTGTGACCCCATAAAATGTTATCAAAGTTGATGGGAAAAAAAAAAGTATCCTTTTTTTTGATCGACTTGAACTAGATAAATGCTTTAAAATGTAATATCGGAAATTATTGGTTTTGGTGTTTTTATTATCGGTATGTTTTTGTTTTTTTGTTGTTGTTTTTTAAATCAACATAAAAAAACACAAGATACACTTACAATTAGTGCACCAACCCAAAAAAACTCCCTCCCCCATTTACACTCATTCACACAAAAGGGTTGTTTCTTTCTGTTATACACTTAGGACTAAAAATGAACAAAAGATTTGGGACACTTAGGACTACAACTGGACAAAAGTATTGGGACACTTAATATTAAAACTTGACAAAAGTATTGGGACACTTATGACTAAAACTTGACATAAGTATTGGGAAACTTCGAACTACCACGGGACAAAAGTATTGGGACACTTAGGACTAAGACTGGACAAAACTATTGGGACACTTAGGACTACCACTGGACAAAAGTATTGGGACACTTAGGACTACCACTGGACAAATGTATTGGGACGCCTACACTGGACAAAAGTATTGGGACACTTAGGACTACAACTTGACAAAAGTACTGGGATATTTAGGACTAAAACTGGACAAAAGTATTGGGACACTTAGGACTACCACTGGACAAAAGTATTGGGACACTTACACTGGCCAAAAGTATTGGGACACTTAGGACTACAACTTGACAAAAGTATTGGGATACTTAGGACTGCAACTGGACAAAAGTATTGGGACACTTAGGACTACCACTGGACAAAAGTATTGGGACGCCTACACTGGACAAAAGTATTGGGATATTTAGGACTAAAACTGGACAAAAGTATTGGGACACTTAGGACTACCACTGGACAAAAGTATTGGGACGCCTACACTGGACAAAAGTATTGGGACACTTAGGACTACAACTTGACAAAATTATTGGGACATTTAGGACTACAACTGGACAAAAGTATTGGGACACTTAGGACGACCACTGGACAAAAGTATTGGGACGCCTACACTGGACAAAAGTATTGGGATATTTAGGACTAAAACTGGACAAAAGTATTGGGACACTTAGGACTACCACTGGACAAAAGTATTGGGACGCCTACACTGGACAAAAGTATTGGGACACTTAGGACTACAACTTGACAAAAGTATTGGGACATTTAGGACTACAACTGGACAAAAGTATTGGGACACTTAGGACGACCACTGGACAAAAGTATTGGGACACTTACACTGGCCAAAAGTATTGGGACACTTAGGACTACAACTTGGCAAAAGTATTGGGACACTTAGGACTACCACTGGACAAAAGTATTGGGACACCTACACTGGACAAAAGTATTGGGACACTTAGGACTACAACTTGACAAAAGTATTGGGATATTTAGGACTAAAACTGGACAAAAGTATTGGGACACTTAGGACTACCACTGGACAAAAGTATTGGGACGCCTACACTGGACAAAAGTATTGGGACACTTAGGACTACCACTGGACAAAAGTATTGGGACACTTACACTGGCCAAAAGTATTGGGACACTTAGGACTACAACTGGACAAAAGTATTGGGACACTTAGGACTACCACTGGACAAAAGTCTTGGGACACTTACACTGGCCAAAACTATTGGGACACTTAGGACTACAACTTGACAAAAGTATTGGGACACCTACACTGGACAAAAGTATTGGGACACTTAGGACTACAACTTGACAAAAGTATTGGGATATTTAGGACTAAAACTGGACAAAAGTATTGGGACACTTAGGACTACCACTGGACAAAAGTATTGGGACACCTACACTGGACAAAAGTATTGGGACACTTAGGACTACAACTTGACAAAAGTATTGGGATATTTAGGACTAAAACTGGACAAAAGCATTGGGACACTTAGGACTACCACTGGACAAAAGTATTGGGACGCCTACACTGGACAAAAGTATTGGGACACTTAGGACTACAACTTGACAAAAGTATTGGGACACTTAGGACTACCACTGGACAAAAGTCTTGGGACACTTACACTGGCCAAAACTATTGGGACACTTAGGACTACAACTTGACAAAAGTATTGGGACACTTAGGACTACCACTGGACAAAAGTATTGGGACACTTAGGACTACCACTGGACAAAAGTCTTGGGACACTTACACTGGCCAAAACTATTGGGACACTTAGGACTACAACTTGACAAAAGTATTGGGACACTTAGGACTACCACTGGACAAAAGTCTTGGGACACTTACACTGGCCAAAAGTATTGGGACACTTAGGACTACAACTTGACAAAAGTATTGGGACACTTAGGACTACCACTGGACAAAAGTATTGGGACACTTAGGACTACCACTGGACAAAAGTCTTGGGACACTTACACTGGCCAAAACTATTGGGACACTTAGGACTACAACTTGACAAAAGTATTGGGACACTTAGGACTACCACTGGACAAAAGTATTGGGACACCTACACTGGACAAAAGTATTGGGACACTTAGGACTACAACTTGACAAAAGTATTGGGATATTTAGGACTAAAACTGGACAAAAGTATTGGGACACTTAGGACTACCACTGGACAAAAGTATTGGGGCGCCTACACTGGACAAAAGTATTGGGACACTTAGGACTACAACTTGACAAAAGTATTGGGACATTTAGGACTACCACTGGACAAAAGTATTGGGACACTTACACTGGACAAAAGTTTTGGGACACTTCTAAAACTTGACAAACGTATTGGGACACTTAGGACTAGTTTCATATTGTGGTTCCTACATTATATATCAATATATATCAATACAGTCTGCAAGGGATACAGTCCGTAAGCACACATGATTGTGCGTGCTGCTGGTCCACTAATAGTACTAACCTTTAACAATTAATTTTACTCATTTTCATTAATTACTAGTTTCTATGTAACTGTTTTTATATTGTTTTACTTCCTTTTTAATTCAAGAAAATATTTTTAATTTATTTATCTTATTTTTTTTATTAATTTAAAAAAAAAAGAACCTTATCTTCACCATACCTGGTTGTCCAAATTAGGCATAATAATGTGTTAATTCCACGACTGTATATATCGGTATCGGTTGATATCGGTATCGGTAATTAAGAGTTGGACAATATCGGAATATCGGATATCGGCAAAAAGCCATTATCGGACATCCCTAACTTGAACCATTTCATACTGAAAAATAAAATGAAATGAAAGCTGCAAGCAGCGATGGACGAAACCGACTTTGAGGGCTCATAGAATCCAAACCGGAGCAGTAATTAAAACTCTTTCATTATCTGCCAGTCAGTAAACCCTGCAGGGAAAAGTGGACGCCCTGCGTGTCGTCTCCAGCCACCTGCAGTTCGCTTAGGATGTCCCGGTTCTTGCTCGTCCTGACGGCAATGTGGTTCAGCCGGCCGTGCAGTGTCTCCAGGTCCGACTTAAACGTTTTGATTTCGCTGCTGGCGTTCACAGACTTCTCCCCCGTCTGATAATCTTCGGGGGTGACACACAAAAATGACATCAAATCAGACTGAGCGGCTTTGCTTTTTTTGTTTAAACACCAGAAGAAGAAGAAGAAGAAGCAGAAGAAAAACAAAGAGAAATAATAATAATAATAATTAAAGCTGCAAGCAGCGATGGACGGGACTGACTTTGAGGGCTCATAAAATCCAAACCGGAGCAGTAATTAAAACTCTTTCATCAACTTTTAATCAGAAAGGTTCAATCTCTCTCATGTGCTAATTTGAAACCGACACGACAAACGCGCTCAGAGGAGATAATGTTTGAAAAAAGGTTACTGTTTTTACACAACTTTTGTTTTGAAGGGGGAATTGCAAACTTCCTGTTGATTTTTGCTGGGGGTTGTCAGCGTATGAAATATAGGTCTAAGTGAGACCTGCATAGAGGTTTTTGTTTCATGTCTCTATGACATTCCTACTGGGAGTTACAGGCAGTTTTGTCTGTGTTTTCTTCCTAGGGGGCGCTAGAGCGCAATTTTGAGTTTTGGGGTTTGGTTTTTCTGATTAGATCGCAATTTTCGCCATTCCTGATGTGTGTGTCCAATTTGGTGAGTTTTGAAGCATGTTAAGGGGGTCAAATTACAGCTCATAATAATAAAACGCTAGAAATACAATAGGGTCCTCTGTTCCAAAGGGACTCGGTCCCTAATAAACTCAATAAATAATAATTAAAGCTGCAAGCAGCATTGGTCGGGCCCGCATATTTGGCAGGTGCTAATCCTAAGTGTCCCAATACTTTTGTTCAGTTTTCGTCATAAGTGTCCCAATACTTTTGTCTACTTTTAGTTTGAATTCTCCCAATACTTTTGTTTAGTGTACCTACCTTGTCTGCATTGTGTGGGCACGCTGGTGCTTCCTGCTTTTAAGCAGCCTTCTTGAAAAAAACAGCAGCTTCAGCGCAGCGGCTCTTTGAAGGGTCATAAAATCAAAACCGGAGCCGGTATTAAAACTCTTTCGATAACTTTTAATCAAAAGGGTTCAATCTCTCTCATGTGTTAGTTTGAAGCCGAAACAACATACACGCTCAGAGGAGATAATGTTTGAAGAAAGGTGACTGGTTTTTACAAAAATGTTGTGTTGAAGGGGGAATAGCAAGCTTCTTGTAGATTTTTGCTGGGGGTTGTCAATTTATGAAATGTAGGTCTAAGTGAGACCTACGGAGAGGATTTTGTTTCATGTCTCTCCGACCTTCCCAGTGGGAGTTACAGGCAGTTTTGTCATTTTTTTCTCTCGAGGAGCAGTTTTTTCTCCGTTTTATTCAAAAATTGCTCTAGAGCGCAATTTTTAAATTTGGGGTTAGGTTTTTTTATTAGATCACAATTTTTGCCAGTCCTGATGTGTGCGTTCAGTTTGGTGAGTTTTGAAGCGTGTTAAGGGGGTCAAATTACAGCTCAAAGAGGCAAAAGTGACTGTTTTTAGTACTTTTTTGTTTTGAAGGGGGAATTGCCAACTTCCTGTTGATTTCTGCCCGATGATATACAATTATGAAAACTAGGTCTAAGTCAGACCTACATCGAGGTTTCATGTTTCTCCGATATTCCTAGTGGGAGATATAGGCAGTCTAGTTTTTTTTTTTTTCCTAGGGGGCGCTAGAGCGCAATTTTGAGTTTTGGGGTTCGGTTTTTTTTTAATTAAAAGACAATTTTCGCAGGTCCTGATGGGTGGGTAAAATATGGTGAGTTTTGAAGCATGTTAAATGGGTCAAATTAGTGCTCAAAGAGGCGGCGGAAGAATAATAATAAAGAAAGAATAAAACCTTACAAATTCAATAGGTCCTTATGTCCCATTGCATTTTGCAATGGGCCATTGCGGGCCCTAATAAATTCAAGTTGATCGACAACATTAACTCAGGGGCACAATATATGAAACATTTGAACCTGCAAAACAGAAAAAGGAATAAAACAATTTCTGTTGATTTTATTTTTATTTTTTTTGATTAAAATGAAGAAGCCCAGTAATAATGGCTACAATGAGCATTGTTTTGCAGTGCACTGCATTTCGAAGCGCACTTTGACGCATGATACGATAGAACAGGGGCGTAGAAACTGGGGGGGGGGGGGCGGGCTGGGGACATGTCCCCCTCCCCAATATTGGAGAAAGAAGCATTTAGTCCCACTCCAAAAATAGACCGCGGAAGTTAACGTGCTTTTATTTTGAAAGCGCAACCCAGAGTCATGTGACTTCCTTCAACAGCTCTGAGTGTGGGGGCGGGAAAGAGAGAGAGAGAGAGAGAGAGAGAGAGAGAGAGAGAGAGAGAACCCTAGCAAGTAAACGGTCTGTAAAGAACGTTATCGTGAATATTGCTTGTTTTTAACGTCTTGTATTTATATTTAGAAACCATGTCTTTCGAGTCACGTCGTCTTACTTAAGGCATGGTGACTTGTCCATTATTTAATTGCTAACTTCGTCAGTGTTCCCAAGTAACAACAATGACTAGCTCAAATGTTCCGTCATCTCCTTCCAGATAGCAAAATGCCGCCACTAAAAAAAGAAAGAATGAGACATCAGCACTAACATCACTTAATTACACTCGACCATTTATCAACATGTATACAATGATATTAGATATGATGTGCAATTATGTCTCACAGTAGCGTGATATAGTACAGTGAGGCAGGTGAAGTAATGAAAGGTGGAGAGACTGAAGGTGACGTCATGAATGAGTGAAATATATATTAGTCTGTTATTACTTTTTAAACCAGCACTTTTATTTTAACATGACAATAACTAATAAAGTCAGGGAAGAGAAAGTATCGTGTCAGGTGGATCTTCAGGGTGTAAGGACTAGAGATGCGCGGATAGGCAATTATTTCATCCGCAACCGCATCAGAAAGTCGTCAACCATCCGCCATCCACCCGATGTAACATTTGATCAGAACCGCACCCGCCCGCCATCCGCCCGCACCCGCCCGTTGTTATATATCTAATATAGACGATGCAAGGCATTAGTGAGGTTATAAAGCTTTTGCCTGTTAAAGAAAGGAGACTGATCCAATGCAGCACAGACATTCGCGTGCCACGCTGTCACGACCCAGACGCACACCAGTGCGCAATCATATGGGAGCCGCGCTGAGCGCACCTCCAAGCGCGTCTCGCTGCCGGCGACGGCCGGGTATATGGGCCCGACGCTCCAGCGCCATCCATTTTCAGGGCTAGTTGATTCGGCAGGTGGGTTGTTACTAGAGATGCGCGGTTTGCGGGCACAACCGCGGAGTCCGCGGATTATCCGCGGATCGGGCGGGTGAAATTTAAAAAAATTAGATTTTATCCGCGGGTCGGGTCGGGCGGTTGAAATTTAAAAAAATTAGATTTTAAATAGATTCAGGCGGGTGGCAGTTAAACCAATTCGGAAATATATATACATAGTTAAATGTTGTTACCCACATACGAAAAACGAGCAGGCACCTGCTGCATATGCCACAACAGAAGAAAAAAAAAAAGAAGAGATGGACACTTTTACGGAGCGGAGAAGGCCCCCGACGCCTCGCCGGGGTCCGGGACCGAGGCCCCTTCCCCCGAGAGGGCCCCACCGGGAGCCGTAGCTGAGGCGATCAGCGAGAAGGGCCCGACGCACGTCCAGGGTCACCACCGCGCCCACCGCACCGACACCCCGCCTCGTCCGCCTTCGCCGCGGCCGGCGTCACGCGCAGCAGGTAAGGAGCTTACCTGCCCGCCACCCCCGTGGCCGGGGGCTCGTAACAGGGGTCACTCCGCGCGCTCCGCCCGCGCAGCTTGCCTGCCCGCCACCCCTGTTGCCGGGGGCGCGTAACAGGGGTCACTCCGCGCGCAGTGCGCTCACGAAAGGGGTGGGGCTCACCCTGGTTGATATAGACAGCAGCTAGGACGGTGGCCATGGAAGTCGGAACCCGCTAAGGAGTGTGTAACAACCCACCTGCCGAATCAACTAGCCCTGAAAATGGATGGCGCTGGAGCGTCGGGCCCATATACCCGGCCGTCGCCGGCAGCGAGACGCGCTTGGAGGTGCGCTCAGCGCGGCTCCCATATGATTGCGCACTGGTGTGCTTCTGGGTCGTGACAACGTGGCACGCGAATGTCTGTGCTGCATTGGATCAGTCTCCTTTCTTTAACAGGCAAAAGCTTTATAACCTCACTAATGCCTTGCATCGTCTATATTAGATATATAACAACGGGCGGGTGCGGGCGGATGCGGTTCTGATCAAATGTTAGATCGGGTGTATTGCGGATGGTTGACGACTTTCTGATGCGGTTGCGGATGAAATAATTGCCTATCCGCGCATCTCTAGTAAGGACATATTTCCAAATCTAATTAATGATTATAAATAAAGTTGATTTGATTTGATATAATAATAAAAAAAACAGCTGATTTTTTTAAGATACATTTAAATGATTAATCATGTCAGAATTTCAATATTTTTAAGTCACATTTTGATACAGTCCATTACGACATGTAATGTTGTCTGTTGTAAATGCGTTAAAGCCATGCAGGACAAAGTCAAGTCAACTTCATTTACATAGCCCGTTTACGACAACTTTTAAATTGAACCAAAGTGATTTACAGGTTAAAAAAAGCATAGAGCAAAAAAACAAAAGAAAAACAAACAAAGAACATAAACAATGAATGAGCTGAACAAGCAAAAGCAAAAGCAATACGGTAAAAGGGGTCGAATAAAAAGTACAAATTTGCTAAATAAAAATAATAATAATGTAAATAATCACGTGATTGAAGCAGGGAGTCAAAGAGAAGGAGAGGCAGGAGCAAACTGGCAGGTAAATAAAATAGTCAAATATAACAGTGGATATTTTAGAAGAGGCGACGAAAAAGTGGAAATGGTGTTGTTTGCTTGTATTAAGTGCAGTTCAGGCAAAACTGTATGTGTGTGCGTGAGTGTGTGTGTGTGCGTGTGTGTGTGTGTGTGTGTGTGTGTGTGTGTGTCTACCCCAATATTGAACCTGTTCTTACGCCCCTGACATAGGGACCGCACACACGCATAGAGTGAGGACACAATGACATCTTGTGGACTAGAAAGGAATGACAGATGGAGAGATAGATAGACAGACAGACAGACAGGCAGACAGACAGATTGTGCGTCTCCCAAACATTTCCCCCCAAACAAAGTGCATTTATTATTAATTTATTTTTTTAAACTGTTATCTATTTTATACCGAGTCATAGGCAGACCAACCTAGGGACCTACTGTAACAACAGACTATTCATCGTCCGACCTACCTACTGACTGACCGACTGATTGACCTATCATCCCACCTATCTTTTTACTGAACGACCAACCGACCAACCTATTGATCGACCTATTACCCGATTAACTTAACAGACCAACTGACCTATCGTCCCACCAATCGCCCAACCTATCGTCCGACCTGCCGAACAACCGACCGACCGACCTAATGACCGATTGGCCTATCAATCGACCTACTACAGATCGATCTACTGAGCAACTCATTATTTGACTTATCGTCCCTCCCACCAACTGACCTATTGACCGACCAACCTATCGACCGACCTACAGACAAACCAAACAGCCGACCTAACGTCCGGCATATAAATTGGCCTACGTCTTGACACACCCATTTATCGCCCGACCTATCGATTAAAAAAAAAGATTTTTAAACAATGGATTCCTGTAATGAGATATTGGTTTTAAATAACAAATAAGAGGCCCATAGCTTCAGCCTTTGCAAGCGTGGTTGTGATTAAATGAATTAATTTACTATTTGCTTTGACAACAAAGACTAAGATAACAGCCAAGCTTAACTAATACTAATGTATTGGTTTAGTGGAAAAGGCTGTCACTTTACAACCGGAAGTTTTGCAAAGATGTGCTATAGCATAAAGGTATGTCGACTATAGGCACTCCTTTTGTTGCTTTGGCCACATGTTTTGGGTGATTGTCATATTGGAAGACCAATCCACGACTGATTGGTTCTCATTCTCAATACCTTAGTCTAGGCCTGGGTCCCATTCATTTACCGTATTTTCCGCACCATAAGGCGCCCTGGGTTATAAGCCGCGCCTTCAATGAACGGCATATTTCAAAACTTTGTCCACCTATAAGACGCCCCGTGTTATAAGCCGCATCTAACTGCGCTAAAGGAATGTCAAAAAAACAGTCAGATAGGTCAGTCAAACTTTAATAATATATTAAAAACCAGCGTGATGTGGGCGCGCACGGAGTCGTATATCAACATGGACGGAGCTGCGTGAAAAAAGCCACCCGGCCTCTTCGCGTAAACTTAAACTTACCTTAACCACTCGCTCATCTTTTCTTCATCCATCCCTTCGAGTTAGCTTTTATGATGACGCCGGCTGGAAAGGTCTCTTTTGGCAAGGTCTTCCTTTTGAATATCACCATGGGTGGAAGTTTCTGGCCATTAGCATGGCAAGCTAGAACCACAGTGAAGGATGACTTCTCATTCCCTGTGGTGCGAATATTCACCGTACGTGCTCCCGTTGTATCCACAGTGCGGTTCACAGGAATATCAAAAGTCAGTGGAACCTCGTCCGTCCATGTTGATAATGTTCTCTGGCCGGATCTTTTTTTCAGCTATCTTGTTTTTACAATATGCACGGAAAGTAGCCAGCTTTTCTTGAAAGTCTTTAGGCAGTTGCTGTGAAATAGTAGTCCGTGTGCGGATGGAGAGATTGCGTCTTTTCATGAACCGGATCCCTGTCGCTTAGTAGGAGCCATTTTGTGGTCTTTACAGATGCAAACACACAAAGGAAATGAAACGTACGGTAATATCCGCGTGCTTTTTCTTCTTCTACGCGGGCGGGTGGTTGCTTACAGTAGAAGAAGAAGCGCTTCCTGTTCTATGGGGGCGGGTGCTTACCTTGGCGGTTGCTTGCGTAGAAGAAGAAGCACTTCCTCTTCTACGGGGAAAAAAGATGGCGGCTGTTTACTGTAGTTGCGAGACCGAAACTTTATGAAAATGAATCTTAATATTTATCCATATATAAAGCGCACCGGGTTATAAGGCGCACTGTCAGCTTTTGAGAAAATTTGTGGTTTTTAGGTGCGCCTTATAGTGCGTAAAATACAGTATGTGTATATTGAGCTAACTATGTCTATTTCTGCACAGTGGATTTAGGATACTATGGATCAGCACCTCATTACACTATTGGCTACGTTTTTGTATTCATAAATGTAAGTTTCTCAATACCCGTCCTGTTTTTTGTGCCTTTAAAAAAGAATTAGAACTTTACTTTAAAACACGTTCTACCTCTATCAACCAAAAAGCTGTGAAAACTATGATGCTGGATTATTTACGGAACGTGTGTGAGCCTATGGCTTTACACTTTGTCCATCCATCCATCCATCCATCCATCTTCTTCCGCTTATCCGAGGTCGGGTCGCGGGGGCAGCAGCCTAAGCAGGGAAGCCCAGACTTCCCTCTCCCCAGCCACTTCGTCCAGCTCTTCCTGTGGGACCCCGAGGCGTTCCCAGGCCAGCCGGGAGACATAGTCTTCCCAACGTGTCCTGGGTCTTCCCCGCGGCCTCCTACCGGTCGGACGTGCCCTAAACACCTCCCTAGGGAGGTGTTCGGGTGGCATCCTGACCAGATGCCCGAACCACCTCATCTGGCTCCTCTCGATGTGGAGGAGCAGCGGCTTTACTTCGAGCTCCTCCCGGATGACAGAGCTTCTCACCCAATCTCTAAGGGAGAGCCCCGCCACCCGGCGGAGGAAACTCATTTCGGCCGCTTGTACCCGTGATCTTGTCCTTTCGGTCATAACCCAAAGCTCATGACCATAGGTGAGGATGGGAACGTAGATCGACCGGTAAATTGAGAGCTTTGCCTTCCGGCTCAGCTCCTTCTTCACCACAACGGATCGATACAGCGTCCGCATTACTGAAGACGCCGCACCGATCCGCCTGTCGATCTCACCATCCACTCTTCCCTCACTCGTGAACAAGACTCCGAGGTACTTGAACTCCTCCACTTGGGGCAAGATCTCCTCCCCAACCCGGAGATGGCACTCCACCCTTTTCCGGGCGAGAACCATGGACTCGGACTTGGAGGTGTACAACCCCCTGGCACTGTTTTGTACTGTTTCTGTACTTGTTTTGATTATTATTATTTATTTGCTTATATGTAAATGTTGCATATTACAAAAAACCTCAGATTTACTTGAAATGACACTTAGCCTAAAAAACTGTCACACTTATCATTTATTTTCTTTGTTGATAATTCACATATTTTTTAAACATGTACTTAAAATGTACGTCATTTTATAATTTTTCATATTGTTCTTCTCTGAGAGATACAAAACAACCGTCCGCATAGAGAAAAAACGTCCCCCCAGTATTTGCACCTGACTCGCTGACAATAAACTATCCATACACTTATAAAACGGAATACATCCTATTTGGGTCCCAAATCAATCTAAAAAAAAGTCAGTGTTTTCACTATAAAAGTGGGTGACATTGTTATCACCAGGAAGGATGAGGTCACCTACCTAGGTTCCATTCTAGAGGCTAATTTTTCCTGTGATAAAAATGCAACCAAAGTAATCAAAACGGTCAACCAACGAACGAGATTTCTCTATAGAATCTCCTCTCTGGTCAACAAAAGCACCATGAAGATTCTAGCGGGAACTCTCATTCAACCCTTTTTCGATTACGCTTGCACCTCCTGATACCCTAGCACCTCCAAAACCCTCAAATCTAGACTCCAAACATCCCAGAACAAGCTAGTCAGATTACTTTTAAACCTCCACCCCAGATCACACCTCACTCCTACCCACTTCTCCAAAGTGGGCTGGCTCAGGGTGGAGGACAGAGTAAAACAACTTGCACTGAGCCTAGTCTATAAAATCCGCTACACCTCCCTGATACCGAAGTACATGTCAAACGACTTCCTTAACATAAATGACCGCCATAACCACAACACCAGGGGGAGCTCCCCTAACCACGTTAAACCCAGATTCCTATCTAACAAAGGTCATAACTCATTCTCTTTCTATGCCACATCAATATGGAATGCACTCCCAACAGGTGTAAAAGAAAGTACATCTCTATCCTCCTTCAAAACCGCACTAAAACAACACCTCCAGGCAACCTCAACCCTTGACTAACACCCTCCCCCTTCCACATCCCACCTCCCCGGATTGTAAATAACCAAATGTATTTACTTGTTCTTATGCTATCTGCAGGATTAGGTCTCTGCTTTTTGCAGATGATGTGGTCCTGATGGCTTCATCTGGCCAGGATCTTCAGCTCTCACTGGATCGGTTCGCAGCTGAGTGTGAAGCGACTGGGATGAGAATCAGCACCTCCAAGTCCGAGTCCATGGTTCTCGCCCGGAAAAGGGTGGAGTGCCATCTCCGGGTTGGGGAGGAGATCTTGCCCCAAGTGGAGGAGTTCAAGTACCTCGGAGTCTTGTTTACGAGTGGGGGAAGAGTGGATCGTGAGATCGACAGGCGGATCGGTGCGGCGTCTTCAGTAATGCGGACGCTGTATCGATCCGTTGTGGTGAAGAAGGAGCTGAGCCGGAAGGCAAAGCTCTCAATTTACCGGTCGATCTACGTTCCCATCCTCACCTATGGTCATGAGCTTTGGGTTATGACCGAAAGGACAAGATCACGGGTACAAGCGGCCGAAATGAGTTTCCTCCGCCGGGTGGCGGGGCTCTCCCTTAGAGATAGGGTGAGAAGCTCTGTCATCCGGGAGGAGCTCAAAGTAAAGCCGCTGCTCCTCCACATCGAGAGGAGCCAGATGAGGTGGTTCGGGCATCTGGTCAGGATGCCACCCGAACGCCTCCCTAGGGAGGTGTTTAGGGCACGTCCCACCGGTAGGAGGCCGCGGGGAAGACCCAGGACACGTTGGGAAGACTATGTCTCCCGGCTGGCCTGGGAACGCCTCGGGGTCCCACAGGAAGAGCTGGACGAAGTGGCTGGGGAGAGGGAAGTCTGGGCTTCCCTGCTTAAGCTGCTGCCCCCGCGACCCGACCTCGGATAAGCGGAAGAAGATGGATGGATGGATGGATATGCTATCTGAACTCACCATGTTCTCTGCTCGCTGTACATATCCTGCCAAGTCAGACCTACACTGTTTCAATGCCCATTTCTCTGATGATGCAATTGTTGATGACTGAAGTGCTGATATCAACTGATATCACCCCCCGGATTGTAAATATTGTACACAATGTAAATAATTCAATGTATATACTCTGATGATTAACTTGTGGGATGACTGTATTATGCTGATAGTATGTATTTGTACCATGAATTGATTTACGGGGACCTCGACTTAAACAAGTTGAAAAACTTATTCGGGTGTTACCATTTAGTGGTCAATTGTACGGAATATGTACTGAACTGTGCAATCTACTAATAAAAGTTTCAATCAATCAATCAAACAAGTCAAGAGTCTGGGTATCATCCTTGTTACCACACTCTCCTTTCAAGCCCACATAAACAGCATTATCAGGTCTACTTACTTTCATCTTGGGAACATTGATCGTCTTCGTCCATCCCTTACCCCACATACTGCTGCCATGCTAGTCCATAGCCTGGTCACCTCTCGCCTGGACTACTGCAACTCTCTCCTGTTTGGTCTCCCGCACAAGTCACTTCACAAACTTCAGTTTCTCCAGAACTCTGCAGCCCGGATAATCACCAGAACCCCTTCAATCCAGCACATCACCCCTGTTCTGCAGCAACTCCACTGGCTACCCATCAAACATCGTATCCACTTTAAAATAATTCTCCTCACTTTCAAAGCCATCCATAACCTCTCTCCATCATATCTCTCTGACCTGATCCATGTCGCCACGCCCTCACATTCCCTAAGATCCTCTTCATCCATCCATCTCACTGTCCCTTTATTTCAACTGTCCACCATGGGTGCCCGAGCTTTCAGCCGCTCTGCCCCACATCTTTGGAACTCTTTGCCACCAGACCTTTGCAACTCAGATTCAATATCCCTCTTCAAATCGAGACTAAACACACCTATTCCTGACTGCTTATTCATTGTAATCATCTTTTCTTCTCTATCTTTGTTGTTGTTGTTGTTGTTTTATCCAATTGGGTTCCCTCCGGGTACTCCGGCTTCCTCCCACTTCGAAAGACATGCACCTGGGGATAGGTTGATTGGCAACACTAAATTGGCCCTAGTGTGTGAATGTGAATGTGAGTGTGAATGTTGTCTGTCTATCTGTGTTGGCCCTGTGATGAGGTGGCGACTTGTCCAGGGTGTACCCCGCCTTCCGCCCGATTGTGGCTGAGTTAGGCTCCAGCACCCGCCGCGACCCCAAAGGGAATAAGCGGTAGAAAATAGATGGATGGATGGATTTTGTACGGTGTCCTTCAGTGCCATACTTGCCAACCTTGAGACCTCCGATTTCGGGAGGTGGGGGGCGTGGCCGGGGGTGGGGCGGGGCGTGGTTAAGAGGGGAGGAGTATATTGACAGCTAGAATTCACCAAGTCAAGTATTTCATACATATATATATATATATATATATTAGAGATGCGCGGTTTGCGGGCACAACCGCGGAGTCCGCGGATTATCCGCGGATCGGGCGGATGAAATAAAAAAAAAATTAGATTTAATCGGCGGGTCGGGTCGGGTCGGGTCGGGTCGGGTGGTTGAAATAAAAAACAATTTGATTTTAAATAGATTCAGGCGGGTGGCAGTTAAACCAATTCGGAAATATATATACATAGTTAAATGTTGTTACCCACATACGAAAAACAAGCAGGCACCTGCTGCATATGCCACAACAGAAGAAAAAAAAAAAAAGAGATGGACACTTTTACGAGCGAAGAAGGGATGCCTCGCCGGGGTCCGGGACCGAGGCCCCTTCCCCCGAGAGGGCCCCACCGGGAGCCGTAGCTGAGGCGATCCGCGAGAAGGGCCCGACGCATGTTCAGGGTCACCACCGCACCGACACCCCGCCTCGTCCGCCTTCGCCGCGGCCGGCATCACGCGCAGCAGGTAAGCAGCTTACCTGCCCGCCACCCCCGTGGCCGGGGGCTCGTAACAGGGGTCACTCCGCGCGCTCCGCCCGCGCAGCTTACCTGCCCGCCAACCCTGTTGCCGGGGGCGCGTAACAGGGGTCACTCCGCGCGCAGTGCGCTCACGAAAGGGGTGGGGCTCACCCTGGTTGATATAGACAGCAGCTAGGACGGTGGCCATGGAAGTTGGAACCCGCTAAGGAGTGTGTAACAACCCACCTGCCGAATCAACTAGCCCTGAAAATGGATGGCGCTGGAGCGTCGAGCCCATATACCCGGCAGCGAGACGCGCTTGGAGGTGCGCTCTGCGCGGCTCCCATATGATTGCACACTGGTGTGCGTCTGGGTCGTGACAGCGTGGCATGCGAATGTCTGTGCTGCATTGGATCAGTCTCCTTTCTTTAACAGGCAAAAGCTTTATAACCTCACTAATGCCTTGCATCGTCTATATTAGATATATAACAACGGGCGGGTGCGGGCGGATGGCGGGCGGATGCGGTTCTGATCAAATGTTAGATTGGGTGGATTGCGGATGGTTGACGACTTTCTGATGCGGTTGCGGATGAAATAATTGCTTATCCGCGCATCTCTAATATATATATATATATATCTACATCCTGAAAATATGCAAACAAAACTGTGTTTAGATAATTGATACTTCAAACTTGCATAAATAAATCTTAAGGAATATAACATAACTTGGCTTCTGAGAACTTCAAAATGTAATGAATAAAATGCTAAAGTTGTTGATAAACAAGCAATTATTTTAATAATTAAATATGATCATTTTAAATGAATTATTATGATAATTTAAAATTAATTATTTCTAATATGTTTATTTTAATGCATAATTCTATGGCTGGATGTAATAAGGAGTCAGGAAAAAATACAAATAAAAATACAATTAATTTTGATGTTTTTAGCAAAATATAGTAAAAATGTATTTTTATTTTTATTTTTTAATTAATAAATATATTTATTTGTAGGTAAGATAAACATAATAATACAATTTATCTCTAGTCTGGATGCTTTAGTTCTTGTCACCCTGTTGTCCTCCCGTCTTGAAAAAAAGGCTGTCCTCACTCAGGTCCGCATGAATCGGGAGAATATTTATTCCGTGAGGTTTTCGGGTGAGGCACTGAATTTCGGGAGTCTCCCGGAAAAGTCGGGAGGGTTGGCAAGTATGGTCAGTGCCCAGAAAGGCGCCTTATAAATAAAATGAATTATAATGATTATTATTATCCAAAGACATGCACCTGGGGATAAGTTGATTGGCAACACTAAAAAATGGGCCCTAGTGTGTGAATGTGAGTGTGAATGTTGTCTGTCTATCTGTGTTGGCCCTGCGATGAGGTGGCGACTTGTCCAGGGTGTACCCCGCCTTCCGCCCGATTGTAGCTGAGATAGGCTCCAGCGCCCCCCGCGACCCCAAAGGGAATAAGCGGTAGAAAAATGGATGGATGGATGGATTATTAAACAAGCACTGAATCCTCCACTAGAGGGCGCCAAACGTTTGGATTTTCAAAAGGGTCCAAACGTGAAGCTTCACTGTCTACATATGTTCAGTTTGATGAGTTTTCAGTGCAAAATGGTTGATCTAGTTGTCTTTACGTATTTTCCAATTAGTTAAAATGTGTATTTTCATCCCAATGTCCAAACAAGAGCGGCCATGTTTGGCGCAAGGGAGAGTCGACGGTGGGACGTTTGCGTCTAAAGGGGAATTACCACCATCTCCTTGAAAGCGAGCGTGAATGGTTAGATCTAAATGTTCTGATTTATATTGGTCACTTATTGGCAAATGTATGTAGTTTGGGGGTGAAATTATTTATAGTCGCTTAACGCTTAATAAACGTCCATACGACGTTAAGTTCGTGGTTTGGAGGGTTTTAGGAATCAAAACAGCTAAATTTACGAGTTGCAACCAGTCCATGAATGCATCGTAGTTCCCTCTCGGGCCTCGGCTGCTAGCCCGGCTATTGTGGGGGGGGGGACAAGTCCCGAGCAGTCCGACATTTTTAGGACATTTATAGCGGCATTTTCCCCTTGTTATGTCCGTTCAACGAATGTCCAACACCGGTCTGCGTTCCCCCCCCTTTTTTGAAGGACTATCCGAGCTTCTGGCGGATGATTTCGAGCCCCCCGGTGGAGTAGTTAGTAGGCATGGGACGGACGACTGAGATTTGATCGTGCGTGTCTCCACTTTGGACTTCAAACAACAACAACAACAACAACAACAACAACAAAGGTGAGGACAGACCGAGGAGACGAAGACAATAAGACGCATGTAGTCTGACTCCGACGCTGCAGCGATCGCTTCTAAAAGGTAAGGTTTTAAAAAAAAAAAGTGCCTTAAAAAAAGTGGAGCAAGAGGCCTGGTACTTTTTGTGTTGCTGCAAAACAAAACAAAAAAAGTTGAAAATTGTGTAGTTGGATTTTTGTTCTTGCATTATTGTGAGGACAGGGAGTGTCGTTTGTGTGTGCACAACCTTTACTGGAATGGTGTGGTGGTCCCGCCAGTGGTAACTAAGCGATGCTAGGGTGAGCTAATGTTGTTCAGGGCTAGCTGCAAAACAACCCAGTTGCTTATGAATTGTGCAGCTGCAAGCTTCATATTTGTTGCAACTTGGTATTTTTGTAACGTTTCCAAGCACCTTTCTTTTTGCATCACCCAACTGGAGGCTTTATACCAGAGGTGCTCACACTTTTTCTGCAGGCGAGCTACTTTTCAATTGATCAAGTCGTGGGGATCTACCTCATTCATATATATCATTTATATTTACTTATTTATGGAATATATGTTTTTGTTAACAAGTTAAAGGTGTTTAATGATAATGCAAGCATGTTTAACACATATAGTTAATATTGTTAACAAGTTAAAGGTGTTTAAAGATAATACAAACATGTTTAACACATATAGTTAATATTGTTAATACGTTAAAGGTGTTTAATGATAATACAAGAATGTTTAATACATATAATTAATATTGTTAACAACTTAAAGGTGTTTAAAGATAACACAAGCATGTTTAACACATATAGTTAATATTGTTAACAAGTTAAAGGTGTTTAAAGATAATGCAAGCATGTTTAACACATATAGTTAATATTGTTAACAAGTTAAAGGTGGTTAGAAATAATACAAGCATGTTTAACACATATAGTTAATATTGTTAATAAGTTAAAGGTGTTTAATGATAATGCAAGCATGTTTAACACATATAGTTAATATTGTTAACAAGTTAAAGGTGTTTAAAGATAATGCAAGCATGTTTAACACATATAGTTAATATTGTTAACAAGTTAAAGGTGTTTAAAGATAATGCAAGCATGTTTACCACATATAGTTAATATTGTTAACAAGTTAAAGGTGTTTAATGATAATGCAAGCATGTTTAACACATATAGTTAATATTGTTAACAAGTTAAAGGTGTTTAAAGATAATGCAAGCATGTTTACCACATATAGTTAATATTGTTAATAAGTTAAAGGTGTTTAATGATAATGCAAGCATGTTTAACACATATAGTTAATATTGTTAACAAGTTAAAGGTGTTTAAAGATAATGCAAGCATGTTTACCACATATAGTTAATATTGTTAACAAGTTAAAGGTGTTTAAAGATAATACAAGCATAATATTGTTAACAAGTTAAAGGTGTTTAAAGATAATACAAGCATGTTTAATACATATAGTTAATATTGTTAATAAGTTAAAGGTGTTTAAAGATAATGCAAGCATGTTTAACACATATAGTTAATATTGTTAACAAGTTAAAGGTGTTTAATGATAATACAAGCATGTTTAACACATATAGTTAATATTGTTAACAAGTTAAAGGTGTTTAAAGATAATGCAAGCATGTTTAACACATATAGTTAATATTGTTAACAAGTTAAAGGTGTTTGATGATAATACAAGCATGTTTAACACATAGTTAATATTGTTAAAAAATTAAAGGTGTTTAAAGATAATGCAAGCATGTTTAACACATAGTTAATATTGTTAACAGGTTAAAGATGTTTAATGATAATGCAAGCATGTTTAACACATATAGTTAATATTGTTAACAAGTTAAAGGTGTTTAATGATTATACAAGCATGTTTAACACATAGTTAATATTGTTAAAAAAATAAAGGTGTTTAATGGTAATACAAGAATGTTTAATACATATAGTTAATATTGTTAACAAGTTAAAGGTGTTTAAAGATAACACAAGCATGTTTAACACATATAGTTAATATTGTTAACAAGTTAAAGGTGTTTAAAGATAATGCAAGCATGTTTAACACATATAGTTAAAGGTGTTTAATGATAATACAAGCATGTTTAACACATAGTTAATATTGTTAAAAAATTAAAGGTGTTTAATGATAATACAAGAATGTTTAATACATATACCGTATTTTCCGCACCATAAGGCGCCCTGGGTTATAAGCCGCGCCTTCAATGAACGGCATATTTCAAAACTTTGTCCACCTATAAGACGCCCCGTGTTATAAGCCGCATCTAACTGCGCTAAAGGAATGTCAAAAAAACAGTCAGATAGGTCAGTCAAACTTTAATAATATATTAAAAACCAGCGTGATGTGGGCGCGCACGGAGTCGTATATCAACTTGGACGGAGCTGCGTGAAAAAAGCCACCCGGCCTCTTCGCGTAAACTTACCTTAACCACTCGCTCATCTTTTCTTCATCCATCCATCCCTTTGAGTTAGCTTTTATGATGACGCCGGCTGGAAAGGTCTCTTTTGGCAAGGTCTTCCTTTTGAATATCACCATGGGTGGAAGTTTCTGGCCATTAGCATGGCAAGCTAGAACCACAGTGAAGGATGACTTCTCATTCCCTGTGGTGCGAATATTCACCGTACGTGCTCCCGTTGTATCCACAGTGCGGTTCACAGGAATATCAAAAGTCAGTGGAACCTCGTCCATGTTGATAATGTTCTCTGGCCGGATCTTTTTTTCAGCTATCTTGTTTTTACAATATGCACGGAAAGTAGCCAGCTTTTCTTGAAAGTCTTTAGGCAGTTGCTGTGAAATAGTAGTCCGTGTGCGGATGGAGAGATTGCGTCTTTTCATGAACCGGAAACCTGTCGCTTAGTAGGAGCCATTTTGTGGTCTTTACAGATGTAAACACACAAAGGAAATGAAACGTAATATCCGCGCGCTTCTTCTTCTTCTATGGGGGCGGGTGGTTGCTTACAGTAGAAGAAGAAGCGCTTCCTGTTCTATGTTTAACACATATAGATTCCTTTCTTTCATGAAGACAAGAATATAAGTTGGTGTATTACCTGATTCTGATGACTTGTATAGGGCAGGGCCGACATCCGGGCAACTGAGCTACATACGGGTTCTTCGAGCCATAGCAACCTGACTGGCTTTAACCTGTCGACCTGCGCTGATTAAACCCGTCATTCTGCCTCCAAAATGCCAAAAAAACTGTGTTGTTTTTGGTTGTGCAAACCACAACTGGAAACAGGGAAAACAAAGGTCGTATTTTGTTCTGCCAAAGCGTGCTAAAAGCCCACAGAGACGAGACAAATGGCTCGCAGCTTTACACCGGGAAAACCAGGACGGTCTCACTGGAGTCCCCCAAAATCCCGGGTCGTGTGTTCGGATCACTTCGTTTCTGGTAAATATAAGGAACACAAATCCACCTTCTTAACCACAACTTGGCTTTACCGTCCATGCTAATGTTGAACCCGTTGAATTTTTACTGAATAACGTTCGACAGCTGAAGTTGTTGTTGTTGCACAACAATAACATACGGTATAAAGGCTATTTCCAGTAATTCAGCAAATAATAAATCATAATACTGAACTGAATTTGAATGAGCTCTCTACAGATATAATAAATATACAGATACTGGTAGCCACCGTGTCATCCTTATTATCATTTATCAACATACCTTGGGTGATTTAACAATTTTTATGTGATTTATTCGTTGTATAACAACCGAAGCTAACAACCGACCTGGTGCGCTTGTGAGGTAGACATAAAGATTTCCAAATTCCATGTCCGGCCATTGTGTAGGATTATCAGTCCACGCATCTGCTGGAAGGCGGTAAGGGCAGTCGTTTAATCCAACTACAGAACATTTTAACTCGTATCTTAACCTAGCCTCACTGGAAAGACTATTTACATAATCATACGCCATTTAGAACAGTTTAAAATGCCGTGAAACCTCGTTAAATGCCTTTTCTGTCAATACTGTGTTCGCTGTGAGCTGGTTTGTTTTCAACGAATTCAATATGGCGACGGTTGCTAGGGGATTGGCAGGCGGAAGTGACGTAGGTCCGCCCTCGCCTATTGATTGGAATCAGACAGTGGTGCTGATAATGTCCGCATTTTCGAATGGAGGAGGAAAAAAAGTCCTCCTTTCTGTCCAATACCACATGAAAGTGGTTGGTTTTTGGCATCTTATTTGTCCAGCTTCCGTACTCCTTTGTATACACTTTACAAGAAATACATTGTCGGCAAACTCTGTAGCTTGCTAGCTTGTGCACGACAGCTTCCTGAGACTCTTATTTTGTTAGCGCAACTGTGCAACTGTGCAGTCGGTATTTGGAGTTTTGACGACAGGTACGGCGCCAGAGTCTGTTGAAATAAAGTGTTTCTCGCCTTCCTGTCGGCAATTTTAATGAGCTGGCAGCAGCCAGCGTCATCTCAGAAGACCCTCGGGTGCCGTGAATGTCAATCAAGTGACGAAAGTGACGTCATAGTGAAGATTTATGATCGCTCATTTTTAGGACTATTTTTTTAATGCCTGGCCGGTGATCGACTGACACACCCTCCGAGATCGACCGGTAGCTCGCGATCGACGTATTGAGCACCCCTGCGCGAGTGTATGGGAGTGAATACATGTTTGGCGGTGGTCGGAGAGGGAGAGGCCGTAGGGTCAAGTTGGCAACCACGTTTCCGTCAGTCATAGGCGTTATAGTATACTACCATGCACTTTGAATGCCACCTTGTACTTAGAATACTTCAGAAAAATGTGTCTTAATTGTGAATGATAGTCATAATTCTTAAAAAAATGTGGTTCCCCCTCTAAGATATTCTTATAAGACAATCATTTAAGAGAATCTTATCAGACATAAGATCAGGTTTTGCTGTCTTTGGTCAAAAGGGGTAAAATTGAGAGAAATCTAGCCTGGTTGCTTTCTTGTGTAGGAGTATGCAACGCGCTCCTCACCCCCACTGGGTGCAACAACGGGTGCTTTGCTGCTTTACGGCGTGAGGGATGCTCTCCTCTCACTCCTCATACCAGACTTTCAAGCGGCACAGCAGGTGGCCTGGGTGGCATGAATGGGGGAGTCGGAAGCAAACCCCTCACCCGAGAGACCCCCACTACTTCCCTGGGTGATTGGCAGGTGCTGAGAAGACGCTTCAGAGAGTGTGCCAGTGCGATTACTGCTTCACGCGATGCTCTCTGCAGCCTACGCTCGCTTCCAGTCGCCTCTGTCAACTCACGTTTCAGGCACAAGCGTTAGGCTCGGGCTGGGCGATATGGCCTTTTATTAATATCTGGATATTTTTAGGCCATGTCACGATACACCATATATATCTCCATATTTTGCCTTAGCCTTGAATGAACACTTGATGCATATAATCACAGCAGTATGATGATTCTATGTGTCTACATTAGGGATGTCCCGATCCGATATTTGGATCGGATCGGCTGCCGATATTTGCCAAAAATTGCGTATCGGCAAGGCATGGGGAAATGCCGATCCAGATCCAGTTTTAAAAAAAAAAACCCCGGTCCGTGTTTTCCAACGCACCTATTTAAATAATACATTCCACTTTTCTGCTGCTCCCTAATTTCCGTTCCGCATTTTCCAGCACACCTTCAACACATCCACAATTCTCACGCAGTTGCTTTTAGCTGCTGGCATTACACGACAGGCTCTTCTCACTCTTTCAATCAATCAATCAATCAATCAATGTTTATTTATATAGCCCTAAATCACAAGTGTCTCAAAGGGCTGCACAAGCCACAACGACATCCTCGGTACAAAGCCCACATACGGGCAAGGAAAAACTCACCCCAGTGGGACGTCGATGTGAATGACTATGAGAAACCTTGGAGAGGACCGCATATGTGGGTAACCCCCCCCCTCTAGGGGAGACCGAAAGCAATGGATGTCGAGTGGGTCTGACATAATATTGTGAGAGTCCAGTCCATAGTGGATCCAACATAATAGTAAGAGTCCAGTCCATAGTGGGGCCAGCAGGACACCATCCCGAGCGGAGACGGGTCAGCAGCGTAGAGATGTTCCCAGCCGATGCACAGGCGAGCGGTCCACCCCGGGTCCCGACTCTGGACAGCCAGCACTTCATCCATGGCCACCGGACCTGTGCCCGCCCCCCCCCCCCCCCCCCCCCCCCCCCCCCCCTCAAGGAAAAGGAGAGCAGAGGAGAAAAGAAAAGAAACGGCAGATCAACTGGTCTAACAGGGGGGCTATTTAAAGGCTAGAGTATACAAATGAGTTTTAAGATGGGACTTAAATGCTTCTACTGAGGTAGCATCTCTAATTGTTACCGGGAGGGCATTCCATAGTACTGGAGCCCGAATAGAAAACGCTCTATAGCCCGCAGACTTTTTTTGGGCTCTGGGAATCACTAATAAGCCGGAGTTCTTTGAACGCAGATTTCTTGCCGGGACATATGGTACAATGCAATCGACAAGATAGGACGGAGCTAGACCGTGTAGTATTTTATACGTAAGTAGTAAAACCTTAAAGTCACTTCTTAATATTATTATTATTTCCTGTGTCTCCCTCTCACAGACAGCGAGCGCACCTTCTTACACACGTCACATACTGTCACGTCATACGTCACATACTGTCACGTCATACGTCACATACTGTCACGTCATACGTCACATACGTATACGTCCTCTCCCAGCAGAGAGCGAGGTAGCGGCATGGCTAACGTTAGCTGTGATGCTAGCGCAGCTGCTAAGGTGCGCGTCCTCTGCGCACGGCAAATCTATGCCACGCACAAAATCAAATAAAAAAATAAGCGCATAACAATTTTCGACACACGGACACGACAGAGACAACAGTTTTCGTCGTCATTGTTCAAATATTGTGACGTCTGTCGAAACGCTTATCTCCATTCGGTGCCACACGTCCAGACTCCACACCATCAAAATAGTATATATCTGTATCATGAATCAATTTACCGTATTTTCCGCACCATAAGGCGCCCTGGGTTATAAGCCGCGCCTTCAATGAACGGCATATTTCAAAACTTTGTCCACCTATAAGCCGCCCCGTGTTGTAAGCCGCATCTAACTGCGCTAAAGTAATGTCAAAAAAACAGTCAGATAGGTCAGTCAAACTTTAATAATATATTAAAAACCAGCGTTCTAACAACTCTGTTCACTCCCAAAATGTACGCAAATGTGCAATCACAAACATACGTATATCAACATGGACAGAGCTGCGTGAAAAAAGCCACCCGGCCTCTTCGCGTAAACTTAAACTTACCTTAACCACTCGCTCATCTTTTCTTCATCCATCCCTTCGAGTTAGCTTTTATGATGACGCCGGCTGGAAAGGTCTCTTTTGGCAAGGTCTTCCTTTTGAATATCACCATGGGTGGAAGTTTCTGGCCATTAGCATGGCAAGCTAGAACCACAGTGAAGGATGACTTCTCATTCCCTGTGGTGCGAATATTCACCGTACGTGCTCCCGTTGTATCCACAGTGCGGTTCACAGGAATATCAGTTGCTGTGAAATAGTAATCCGTGTGCGGATGGAGAGATTGCGTCTTTTCATGAACCGGATACCTGTCGCTTAGTAGGAGCCATTTTGTGGTCTTTACAGATGTAAACACACAAAGGAAATGAAACGTACGGTGATATCCGCGCGCTTTTTCTTCTTCTACGCGGGCGGGTGGTTGCTTACAGTAGAAGAAGAAGCGCTTCCTGTTCTATGGGGGCGGGTGCTTACCTTGGCGATTGCTTGCGTAGAAGAAGAAGCGCTTCCTGTTCTACCGGGAAAAAAGATGGCGGCTGTTTACCGAAGTTGCGAGACCGAAACTTTATGAAAATGAATCTTAATATTTATCCATATATAAAGCGCACCGGGTTATAAGGCGCACTGTCAGATTTTGAGAAAATTTGTGGTTTTTAGGTGCGCCTTATAGTGCTGAAAATACGGTACTTCACTGTGCAACCTACTAATACAAGTCTCAATCAATCAATCAAAACACATAGAATCATCATACTGCTGAGATTATATGCATCAAGTGTTCATTCAAGGCTAAGGCAAAATATCGAGATATATATTGTGTATCGCAATATGGCCTTAAAATATCGCAATATTAAAAAAAGGCCATATCGCCCAGCCCTAGTTCAATGATGCCATTTCTGTTTGTCATGTATAATTTTGTCTTTTTTGTGTTTATCCTTGAATAAACAGGTCAGTTTCTTGTTACCAACCATTGTGTATTATTCAAACTCCCCTAATTCAGCTGGCTAGTTGTTATCAAGAGTACTAAAACCCTTTTCAACATGATTCTGACAACTAAGTAGGCTAAATAACTTTAAACTTTAATACATGCTCGGATAGGCCAGTATTGGTCAGTATCGGTATCGGTCAGTATCGGTATCGGTCAGTATCGGTATCGGATCGGAAATGCTGCTGCCCACTGCTCCCCTCACCTCCCAGGGGGTGATCAAGGGTGATGGGTCAAATGCAGAGAATAATTTCGCCACACCTAGTGTGTGTGTGACAATCATTGGTACTTTAACTTTAACTTTAACTTTAGTCAATCGTCCGCGTGAGTATACGTTGTCATCATTACACAAAATCATGAATGTGTCATTTGTATCTGCGTTGTAAATTCATAAACTAAAACACCGTTTCGCTCTGAGAGGCGCGTTTGGCGTGCCTGTTCAGTGTTTACAAAGACGCGCTCCTCTTTAACGCTAACGTTAATTAGTTGTGCAAATACCTTTTACAACATTAACAGTTACATATACTATGTACAAACGAACAATTAACTTTCACTTTAATCATACTATCATTGTTTTGTTATTAAGCAAAATAAGCAATACTTTTACTTTTGTTGAAATGTTTACACTGATACAGAATATTTCGTTTTGCACTTTTTTGTATTGGATGTTTATCTTTATTTTTGCACATTTTAAAGCAAAATAAGCAATACTTTTACTTTAGAAATGCTTATACTATTGCAGAATATTAAGATTTGCACTGGATGTTTACTTTTATATTTGCACATTAAAAAGCAAATAAGCTACTTTTAATTTTGTTAAATGTTAAAAGTTTTAAATGTTTACATTGTTACAGAATATTTTGTCATGTTGTTGTCAATGTTGACTGAGTGGCCATACTTTTTTTTTTGTAAATAAAAGTCATGCCTTTTGAAAAAACTGGCCAACATTTATTTTTTCATCTTCATTTTAAATAAAAAAAATAATCGGTAACAGGAAAAATAATCTATAGATTAATCGAAAAAAAAATCTATAGATGAACCGATTAATCGAAAAAAATAATCTATAGATTAATCGATAGAAAAATAATCGTTAGCTGCAGCCTTAGTATACTCCAATATCAGGATATAGTCATTTTCTATATCACACACAGACAAACCCGCGATATAGCGAGGATATTCCACATATCGCCCAGCCCTACGTTAGGCTGTCCATTTAAGGAGGCAAGATAGTCCACTTAAGACGTAGGGGCTCGGGGGAGGTTAATTGTCTGTACAGTTGTAATAAAAATAGTCAAAAATAGTCAGTGTTCAGCTGTTCAAAGGTCTACGAGCCACTCCCGAAACATGTCTTATACTTGCGTCTTATCTGATTGGCAGCGAGTTAAGAGCTGACAGTTGTACACAAAAACTACACACTGTCCGCTCTTTACAGTGCTGTCGCACAGAAAACAAATGTCTTCAATATCACAATTTCAATATAAACACTGTACACATGTGCACTCATACATATAGACACAATGCCATCATAAGGCCTACCGCAACGCTCAATTAAACACAAAAACATCCCTGAACTGTGCTTGCACTGTTGCTAAATACTTATTTATTTGAAATAGGACATCAACATAGAACAACAATATAAATATGCCGGAGTTAGCACACTAGCTCATTTTCATCCCTTGTCCTAAGGCAGGTTAATGCAATAAACATTCAACAGGTCATGATACAAAAGAATACATAAATCACAAGACATCAAACATTACAAGCATACCATAAGCACAGACCACGGACAAACAAATAAAACAAACAACAAACAAACAAAAACAAGTGAATAATCTAATTGTGCGTGCATGTCTGATTAGTTTTCAACCACTGTTTTAGTGCAGTTTTAAATGTTATACAGGTGTCACCGTTTCTGACATGGGTTGGCAGCCTGTTCCATGGCTGTATGCCTCTGATAGAGCCCACCATTTGGCCAAATGTAGTCCTGTGCCTTTGTACCTTAAAGGGGAACATTATCACAATTTCAGAAGGGTTAAAAACCATTAAAAATCAGTTCCCAGTGGCTTATTTTATTTTTCGAAGTTTTTTTCAAAATTTTACCCATCATGCAATATCCCTAAAAAAAAAAGCTTCAAAGTGCCTGATTTTAACCATCGTTATACAGGTAAAAGCCAGTAAATTAGAATATTTTGAAAAACTTGATTTATTTCAGTAATTGCATTCAAAAGGTGTAACTTGTACATTATATTTATTCATTGCACACAGACTGATGCATTCAAATGTTTATTTCATTTAATTTTGATGATTTGAAGTGGCAACAAATGAAAATCCAAAATTCCGTGTGTCACAAAATTAGAATATTACTTAAGGCTAATACAAAAAAGGGATTTTTAGAAATGTTGGCCAACTGAAAAGTATGAAAATGAAAAATATGAGCATGTACAATACTCAATACTTGGTTGGAGCTCCTTTTGCCTCAATTACTGCGTTAATGCGGCGTGGCATGGAGTCGATGAGTTTCTGGCACTGCTCAGGTGTTATGAGAGCCCAGGTTGCTCTGATAGTGGCCTTCAACTCTTCTGCGTTTTTGGGTCTGGCATTCTGCATCTTCCTTTTCACAATACCCCACAGATTTTCTATGGGGCTAAGGTCAGGGGAGTTGGCGGGCCAATTTAGAACAGAAATACCACGGTCCGTAAACCAGGCACGGGTAGATTTTGCGCTGTGTGCAGGCGCCAAGTCCTGTTGGAACTTGAAATCTCCATCTCCATAGAGCAGGTCAGCAGCAGGAAGCATGAAGTGCTCTAAAACTTGCTGGTAGACGACTGCGTTGACCCTGGATCTCAGGAAACAGAGTGGACCGACACCAGCAGATGACATGGCACCCCAAACCATCACCCAACCATGCAAATTTTGCATTTCCTTTGGAAATCGAGGTCCCAGAGTCTGGAGGAAGACAGGAGAGGCACAGGATCCACGTTGCCTGAAGTCTAGTGTAAAGTTTCCACCATCAGTGATGGTTTGGGGTGCCATGTCATCTGCTGGTGTCGGTCCACTCTGTTTCCTGAGATCCAGGGTCAACGCAGCCGTCTACCAGCAAGTTTTAGAGCACTTCATGCTTCCTGCTGTGGACCTGCTCTATGGAGATGGAGATTTCAAGTTCCAACAGGACTTGGCGCCTGCACACAGCGCAAAATCTACCCGTGCCTGGTTTACGGACCATGGTATTTCTGTTCTAAATTGGCCCGCCAACTCCCCTGACCTTAGCCCCATAGAAAATCTGTGGGGTATTGTGAAAAGGAAGATGCAGAATGCCAGACCCAAAAACGCAGAAGAGTTGAAGGCCACTATCAGAGCAACCTGGGCTCTCATAACACCTGAGCAGTGCCAGAAACTCATCGACTCCATGCCACGCCGCATTAACGCAGTAATTGAGGCAAAAGGAGCTCCAACCAAGTATTGAGTATTGTACATGCTCATATTTTTCATTTTCATACTTTTCAGTTGGCCAACATTTCTAAAAATCCCTTTTTTGTATTAGCCTTAAGTAATATTCTAATTTTGTGACACACGGAATTTTGGATTTTCATTTGTTGCCACTTCAAATCATCAAAATTAAATGAAATAAACATTTGAATGCATCAGTCTGTGTGCAATGAATAAATATAATGTACAAGTTACACCTTTTGAATGCAATTACTGAAATAAATCAAGTTTTTAAAATATTCTAATTTACTGGCTTTTACCTGTATACACCCGTCCATTTTCCTGTGACGTCACATAGTGAAGCCAACACAAACAAACATGGCGGAAAGAACAGCAAGCTATAGCGACATTAGCTCGGATTCAGACTCGGATTTCAGCGGCTTAAGCGATTCAACAGATTACGCATGTATTGAAACGGATGGTTGTAGTGTGGAGGCAGGTAGCGAAAACGAAACTGAAGAAGAAACTGAAGCTATTGAGCCATATCGGTTTGAACCGTATGCAAGCGAAACCGACGAAAACGACACGGGAGAAAGCGAGGACGAATTCGGCGATCGCCTTCTAACCAACGATTGGTATGTGTTTGTTTGGTATTAAAGGAAACTAGCAACTATGAACTAGGTTTACAGCATATGAAATACATTTGGCAACAACATGCACTTTGAGAGTGCAGACAGCCCAGTTTTCATCAATTAATATATTCTGGAGACATACCCTCATGTCAGCAGGCCAGGGAAGCTAGGGTCGATATTCTTCTCTTGATCATCTTCGAGACGGTGTGAGCCAAGACATCCAGGGGGTTTAGCTCGCTCGTCTGCGGGAACAAACTGCCGCCATTGCTTGCCGTGCTAGCGAGGTCCTTTGTCCCTGAATTGCTCACACACTCTGGCAGATTCAATGGGGGTCTGGCGGCAGATTTCTTTGACTTTATCATTGGAAATGCATCTGCTTTGAGTGTCGCAGGATATTCCACACATTCTTGCCATCTCTGTCGTAGCATAGCTTTCGTCGGTAAAGTGTGCGGAACAAACGTCCAATTTCTTGCCACTTTAGCATCTTTGGGCCACCGGTGCAACTTGAATCCGTCCCTGTTCGTGTTGTTACACCCTCCGACAACACACCGACGAGGCATGATGTCTCCAAGGTACGGAAAACAGTCGAAAAAAACGGAAAATAACAGAGCTGATTTGACTCGGTGTTTGAGAAAATGGCGGATTGCTTTCCGATGTGACGTCACGTTGTGAGAGCGAATATTAGAAAGGCGTTTATTTCGCCAAAATTCACCCATTTAGAGTTCGGAAATCGGTTAAAAAAATATATGGTCTTTTTTCTGCAACATCAAGGTATATATTGACGCTTACATAGGTCTGGTGATAATGTTCCCCTTTAAATAGAGCCCACCATTTGGCCAAATGTAGTCCTGCGCCTTTGTACCTTAAAGTCCCCTCTGGTCACTGCTCTGGTCTTTACTTGACTGCTATTTTTTTAATTAATACAATCTATCAAGAGAGGGGGGGCAAGTTTATTTAGAACTCTAAAGATGAGGCAGGCATCCATGAATATCTGATAATTATCTAAATCCAAAATATTATACTTACTTAAAATGTTACAATAATGATACTATAGAGGCTTTTTGTCTAGAATTTGTACTGTTCTCTTGATGAGAGACTTTAGTGGCTCCAGGATATTCTCTGAGGTATGGGACCAAGTTGTATAGCAGTAGTTTATGTGGCGGAATGTCATGGCATACATATATACATTTGTAGTGAGAGAAGGTCTAATGTGTTTAAAATTGGACAGATTAAACTTAATTATATGTTCAATTTTCTTAACGTGCTGCTTGAAATTTAAGTTGGAATCAAAGACTATCCATCCATCCATCTTCTTCCGCTTATCCGAGGTCGGGTCGCGGGGGCAGCAGCCTAAGCAGGGAAGCCCAGACTTCCCTCTCCCCAGCCACTTCGTCCAGCTCCTCCCGGGGGATCCCGAGGCGTTCCCAGGCCAGCCGGGAGACATAGTCTTCCCAACGTGTCCTGGGTCTTCCCCGTGGCCTCCTACCGGTCGGACGTGCCCTAAACACCTCCCGAGGGAGGCGATCGGGTGGCATCCTGACCAGATGCCCGAACCACCTCATCTGGCTCCTCTCGATGTGGAGGAGCAGCGGCTTTACTTTGAGCTCCCCCCGGATGACAGAGCTTCTCACCCTATCTCTAAGGGAGGGCCCCGCCACCCGGCGGAGGAAACTCATTTCGGCCGCTTGTACCCGTGATCTTGTCCTTTCGGTCATAACCCAAAGCTCATGACCATAGGTGAGGATGGGAACGTATATCGACCGGTAAATTGAGAGCTTTGCCTTCCGGCTCAGCTCCTTCTTCACCACAACGGATCGATACAGCGTCCGCATTACTGAAGACGCCGCACCGATCCGCCTGTCGATCTCACGATCCACTCTTCCCTCACTTGTGAACAAGACTCCGAGGTAGTTGAACTCCTCCACTTGGGGCAGGGTCTCCTCCCCAACCCGAAGATGGCATTCCACCCTTTTCCGGGCGAGAACCATGGACTCGGACTTGGAGGTGCTGATTCTCATCCCAGTCGCTTCACACTCGGCTGCGAACCGATCCAGCGAGAGCTGGAGATCCTGGCCAGATGAAGCCATCAGGACCACATCATCTGCAAAAAGCAGAGACCTAATCCTGTAGCCACCAAACCAGATCCCCTCAACGCCTTGACTGCGCCTAGAAATTCTGTCCATAAAAGTTATGAACAGAATCGGTGACAAAGGGCAGCCTTGGCGGAGTCCAACCCTCACTGGAAACGTGTCCGACTTACTGCCGGCAATGCGGACCAAGCTCTGACACTGATCATACAGGGAGCGGACCGCCAAAATCAGACAGTCCGATACCCCATACTCTCTGAGCACTCCCCACAGGACTTCCCGAGGGACACGGTCGAATGCCTTCTCCAAGTCCACAAAACACATGTAGACTGGTTGGGCAAACTCCCATGCACCCTCAAGGACCCTGCCGAGAGTATAGAGCTGGTCTACAGTTCCACGACCAGGACGAAAACCACACTGTTCCTCCTGAATCCGAGGTTCGACTATCCGGCGTAGCCTCCTCTCCAGTACACCTGAATAGACCTTACCAGTGCCTGGGGAATCTGTGGTGGGCTCTTCTATTTCTGGGGCTGAGGTTGCAGAGGTAGTTAAAAAGCTCCTCGGTGGGTGGATGAGATCCGCCCAGAGTTCCTTAAGGCTCTGGATGCTGTGGGGCTGTCTTGGTTGACAAGACTCTGCAGCATCGCGTGGACATCGGGGGCGGTACCTCTGGATTGGCAGACCGGGGTGGTGGTTCCTCTCTTTAAGAAGGGGAACCGGAGGGTGTGTTCTAACTATCGTGGGATCACACTTCTCAGCCTTCCCGGTTAGGTCTATTCAGGAATCAAAGACTACACCAAGATATTTAAATTGTTCAATCACATCTAATCTCTCACCATTGACTTGCACGGATGGTTGTTCACCATTCGCCGACTGCCGAGAGAAAAACATACAGACTGTTTTTTTTAGTGTTGAGATGCAGGCATGATCAAAACTCATATCCCCATATAGTTTTGACCCATAAACTAACCCATAAATGGAAATATCCATTGACGTAACTAAATATATCCACCATGCCTTGATTTTTAAATATTTGGGACTGATGGGCATCCCAAATATACAAAAACAGGTACCAACAAGTACGAAAAGGAGGTTTTGTATAAGATCCCAACTTTTGTGAATGTTTTGTTAGCCTAGCAAGCTAGCAGCAACAGTTTGTCGGCTCAGACAGCAGCTCTTTTGAATCTTTCACTGGTTTGTGTTGCCTCTGCTTGATAAATAGATTGAATATGCTCCCATGGCTGGATGTTCTTGTCAACAAACTGGGTATTGTTCGAATGGCAACTTGGCAAGCTTGTCACTTCAATAATTGATTCGTTAAATTTTTCCCCCAGACCTTTGTAGTTACTAACGCGCAGTGCAATTTGTGTCAAGTTTTAAGGTGGTGAAAAAAAACTTTCTTTTTTACTGACCAGTTCCTCCAACTAAGAGCTTCTTTCTTCTGTGTTGGGAAGGCTGAGTCAGCCTGAGTGTGTGAATTAGGAGGAGCGGGACTCCCCTCTGTGACTGGCAAAAGATGAAGGGAAACAGGACAGCTTTCAGCGTGCACTAGAGATGCGCGGTTTGCGGGCACAACCGCGGAGTCCGCGGATTATCCGCGGATCGGGCGGATGAAATAAAAAAAAAAAAAGATTTTATCCGCGGGTCGGGTCGGGTCGGGTCGGGTCGGGCGGTTGAAATAAAAAAAAAAAAAGATTTTAAATAGATTCAGGCGGGTGGCAGTTAAACCAATTGGGAAATATATATACATAGTTAAATGTTGTTACCCACATACAAAAAACGAGCAGGCACCTACTGCATATGCCACAACAGAAGAAAAAAAAAAGAAGAGATGGACACTTTTACGGAGCGGAGAAGGGACGCCTCGCCGGGGTCCGGGACCGAGGCCCCTTCCCCCGAGAGGGCCCCACCGGGAGCCGTAGCTGAGGCGATCCGCGAGAAGGGCCCGACGCACGTCCTGGGTCACCACCGCGCCCACCGCACCGACACCCCGCCTCGTCCGCCTTCGCCGCGGCCGGCGTCACGCGCAGCAGGTAAGCAGCTTACCTGCCCGCCACCCCCGTGGCCGGGGGCTCGTAACAGGGGTCACTCCGCGCGCTCCGCCCGTGCAGCTTACCTGCCCGCCACCCCTGTTGCCGGGGGCGCGTAACAGGGGTCATTCCGCGCGCAGTGCGCTCACGAAAGGGGTGGGGCTCACCCTGGTTGATATAGACAGCAGGACGGTGGCCATGGAAGTCGGAACCCGCTAAGGAGTGTGTAACAACCCACCTGCCGAATCAACTAGCCCTGAAAATGGATGGCGCTGGAGCGTCGGGCACATACCCGGCCGTCGCCGGCAGCGAGACGCGCTTGGAGGTGCGCTCAGCGCGGCTCCCATATGATTGCGCACTGGTGTGCGTCTGGGTCGTGACAGCGTGGCACGCGAATGTCTGTGCTGCATTGGATCAGTCTCCTTTCTTTAACAGGCAAAAGCTTTATAACCTCACTAATGCCTTGCATCGTCTATATTAGATATATAACAACGGGCGGGTGCGGTTCTGATCAAATGTTGCATCGGGTGGATGGCGGGTGGTTGACGACTTTCTGATGCGGTTGCGGATGAAATAATTGCCTATCCGCGCATCTCTAGCGTGCACTGAGTGGTCACTTCCACATCAATCACTTGTCCATTTGGTTATGGTTAGGAGTTTATTTCAAACATATTATACAAGAGGGGAAACATTTTACTCTAGTTCGATCAAATTTGGATGCATTTCTTTTAGGAGCAAAATTCGATGCATGTGCGACAGGTCTATTTTTGGTCGAATTTGCGAGTAAATTTGTCACACCGTCCAGCCCTGCTTTGCACAACTGAAACTGGAAAACAAGCCGTTCCAGGATTTTACGTAAATATATTGAAGAGTAGTGACACACCAAATTTTCCGCCACCGAAAGACTTTTATCACAAGATTTGCCGAAACTGAATATTGTGATGATGTAAGGAGTAAGTACGCACTTGTGTGGAGTAGGCATGGGCCGACTACTGGTTTTAAAGTATACCACGGTATTAAAAAGTGACGGTTTCAAAATCACTAACATTTTACTTCATACTGTCCATACGGTATAAGCAAAAGTGAAAGTTGAATCCTTTTTCACCAAAAGTTAAACTTTGGTTTCCAGTAACTATAGGTTCCTTCCATCGCATTTCACAGTTCAGGGTAGTTTATAAAATCATGCTGATGTATGATTGAGTGGTGGAGTATATTTCTATATTTTTGCCATGTAAACAAACTGACAATATTAGGTCTGATTTATTTTAGGTCGCTGAGTCCCAGTGAATGAAGTTTGTAAAAAAATGAGTAAACATTCAACTGCAATCTAGTTCAAACCAGTTTTAATGTTGGCAGTAGTTTTTAATTTAGTTTTATTTGTAGTCAACTCTTTAAGAAGGGGAACCTGTAGGGTGTGTTCTAACTATCGTGGGATCACACTCCTCAGCCTTCCCGGTAAGGTCTATTCAGGTGTACTGGAGAAGAGGCTACGCCGGATAGTCGAACCTCGGATTCAGGAGGAACAGTGTGGTTTTCGTCCTGGTCGTGGAACTGTGGACCAGCTCTATATTCTCGGCAGGGTCCTTGAGGGTGCATGGGGGTTTGCCCAACCAGTCTACATGTGTTTTGTGGACTTGGAGAAGGCATTCGACCGTGTCCCTCGGGAAGTCCTGTGGGGAGTGCTCAGAGAGTATGGGGTATCGGACTGTCTGATTGTGGCGGTCCGCTCCCTGTATGCTCAGTGCCAGAGCTTGGTCCGCATTGCCGGCAGTAAGTCGGACACGTTTCCAGTGAGGGTTGGACTGCGCCAAGGTTGCCCTTTGTCACCGATTCTGTTCATAACTTTTATGGACAGAATTTCTAGGCGCAGTCAAGGCGTTGAGGGGATCTGGTTTGGTGGCTGCAGGATTAGGTCTCTGCTTTTTGCAGATGATGTGGTCCTGATGGCTTCATCTGGCCAGGATCTTCAGCTCTCACTGAATCGGTTCGCAGCCGAGTGTGAAGCGACTGGGATGAGAATCAGCACCTCCAAGTCCGAGTCCATAGTTCTCGCCCGGAAAAGGGTGGAGTGCCATCTCCGGGTTGGGGAGGAGATCTTGCCCCAAGTGGAGGAGTTCAAGTACCTCGGAGTCTTGTTCACGAGTGAGGGAAGAGTGGATCGTGAGATCGACAGGCGGATCTGTGCGGCGTCTTCAGTAATGCGGACGCTGTGTCGATCCGTTGTGGTGAAGAAGGAGCTGAGCCGGAGGGCGGAGCTCTCAATTTACCGGTCGATCTACGTTCCCATCCTCACCTATGGTCATGAGCTTTGGGTTATGACCGAAAGGACAAGATCACGGGTACAAGCGGCTCAAATGAGTTTCTTCCGCCGGGTGGTGGGTCTCTCCCTTAGAGATAGGGTGAGAAGCTCTGCCATCCGGGGGGAGCTCAAAGTAAAGCCGCTGCTCCTCCACATCGAGAGGAGCCAGATGAGGTGGTTCGGGCATCTGGTCAGGATGCCACCCGAACGCCTCCCTAGGGAGGTGTTTAGGGCACGTCCGACCGGTAGGAGGCCACGGGGAAGACCCAGGACACGTTGGGAAGACTATGTCTCCCGGCTGGCCTGGGAACGCCTCGGGGTCCCACAGGAAGAGCTGGACGAAGTGGCTGGGGAGAGGGAAGTCTGGGCTTCCCTGCTTAGGCTGCTGCCCCCGCGACCCGACCTCGGATAAGCGGAAGAAGATGGATGGATGTACCGGTAGTCAATTCATATTTTAGTCATCTGAATTGATTTTATTAACGTTATTAAAATGAATGTACAACATATTAAATCAACACTGCATAACTTAGCATACACAGACGCATTTAAATAAATCTGACTAAGGTGCATCACATTATTTCAGAATAATTTCAGACTAAGAGAATAATACATTTTTGGGTGGTCATTTCCGAACGTGCATTTAGGAGAGTGTATTATGAAAATTGTCGAGCAGATCATCCGTCCTTTTATGAAACAAACAAGCTGGGTAGATCTAGGTGCATGGTGGGATACACACTTCCTCTAAACAGAGTGTAAAATGAAATTATGCGCTGTGCGTACACCTGTATTAAAATAATTGTATTTATTTAACAGGAAATAATGAAAATGGAACATCAACATATATTCATACTTGCCAACCTTGAGACCTCCGATTTCGGGAGGTGGGGGTGGGGGGCGTGGTCGGGGGTGGGGCGGGGGGCGTGGTTAAGATATATATATATATATATATAAGAAATACTTGACTTTCAGTGAATTCTAGCTATATATATATATATATATATTTTATTACATATATATATAAATAAATAAAAGAAATACTTGAATTTCAGTGTTCATTTATTTACACGTATACACACACATAACACTCATCTACTCATTGTTGAGTTAAGGGTTGAATTGTCCATCCTTGTTCTATTCTCTGTCACTATTTCAGAACACACACATTATACAAATATACATTATAAAATCAATAAGAAAACGGGAGCTCTAATTTGGGAGTCTGAATTAGGATCAGAAGTTCCTATGTAAACATTGTGCACTCACGTCGCCTTTTTGTATTGATTACTGCAGCTGTGCACTGGATTCATTCACAAATACAAACTACAACTCACAAACACTTTAGAGTTAGGCTCCACCATCAGAATGTGTATTTAAACTTATAAAGATCACATGGATATTATTCAGTGAGTTGATTCACCAAAACTAACCTGTTATACAGGAGGAAAAAGCACACAGGATGTTTCAATTGTTCACAGACTGGTCGCGCTCATCAGAATGATAAGACACTTCCGGTCTGCAGGTGATAGCATTTAATTGGGAAGAAACGCCCTACTGACCCCTACTGACCAATGTGAATACTGATAAATGTGTAATGACAGTATTGTCCTGTTTAAGAGTGTCACAACATTGCTGTTTACGGCAGACGAACTGCTTTACGGTAGACGAAAACTTGACTGCTGTTGTTGTGTGTTGTTACCGCGCTGGGAGGACGTTAATGAAACTGCCTAACAATAAACCCACATAAGAAACCAAGAACTCGCCCTCGATCATTAGCTGTTTATATTGTGGGAAAGCGGACGTGTGAACAGGCTGTCAACACGTCACTCAGGTCCGCATGGAGCTGGAGGGGGCGTGGCCTCCAGCTCCGCCTGAATTTCGGGAGATTTTCGGGAGATTGGTCTGATTTAGTCTTAGACTTAGATTGGTCAGATCTAGTCTTGGACTTAGATTGGTCTGATCTAGTCTTGGACTTAGATTGGTCAGATCTAGTCTTAGACTTAGATTGGTCAGATCTAGTCTTAGACTTAGATTGGTCTGATCTAGTCTTAGACTTAGATTGGTCTGATATAGTCTTAGACATAGATTGGTCTGATCGAGTCTTGGACTTAGATTGGTCTGATATAGTCTTGGACTTAGATTGGTCTGATCTAGTCTTGGACTTAGATTGGTCAGATATAGTCTTAGACTTAGATTGGTCTGATATAGTCTTAGACATAGATTGGTCTGATCTAGTTTTAGACTTAGATTGGTCAGATCTAGTCTTGGACTTAGATTGGTCTGATCTAGTCTTAGACTTAGATTGGTCTGATATAGTCTTGGACATAGATTGGTCTGATCTAGTTTTAGACTTAGATTGGTCTGATATAGTCTTAGACATAGATTGGTCTGATCTAGTTTTAGACTTAGATTGGTCAGATCTAGTCTTAGACATAGATTGGTCTGATCTAGTCTTGGACTTAGATTGGTCTGATCTAGTCTTGGACTTAGATTCGTCTGATCTAGTCTTAGACTTAGATTGGTCTGATCTAGTCTTAGACTTAGATTGGTCTGATCTAGTCTTAGACTTAGATTGGTCTGATATAGTCTTAGACTTAGATTGGTCTGATCTAGTCTTGGACTTAGATTGGTCATATCTAGTCTTAGACTTAGATTGGTCTGATATAGTCTTAGACATAGATTGGTCAGATCTAGTCTTGGACTTAGATTGGTCTGATCTAGTCTTGGACTTAGATTGGTCAGATCTAGTCTTAGACTTAGATTGGTCTGATCTAGTCTTAGACTTAGATTGGTCTGATATAGTCTTAGACATAGATTGGTCTGATCTAGTTTTAGACTTAGATTGGTCTGATATAGTCTTAGACATAGATTGGTCTGATCTAGTTTTAGACTTAGATTGGTCAGATCTAGTATTAGACATAGATTGGTCTGATCTAGTCTTGGACTTAGATTGGTCAGATCTAGTCTTAGACTTAGATTGGTCTGATCTAGTCTTAGACTTAGATTGGTCTGATCTAGTCTTAGACTTAGATTGGTCTGATATAGTCTTAGACATAGATTGGTCTGATATAGTCTTAGACTTAGATTGGTCAGATCTAGTCTTGGACTTAGATTGGTCTGATCTAGTCTTGGACTGAGATTGGTCTGATCTAGTCTTGGACAGGTGGAACCTTTATAAAAAGGTTCTACCTGGAGCCAAAAAGGGTTCTCCTATGAGGACGAGCCGAAGCACCTTATATGGTTCTACTTAGCACTTTTATTTCTAAGAGTGTATCAGGGAATTTACCGGTTAAAAATGATACATTGGTGATATATGTCAGAGGTTCTGAAATGTCTTGTATAACCTTTTTTATCGTTACCATATCTATTCCATGACAGTCGGTTGAGGTCTTGGATTTACAATTTTTTTACAATTTTGATTATTTCTTTAAGCAGCCAAATGTGAAATTAATGAATTTTGTATTTGCTTCTAAAAGGATATACCGTATTTTCCGCACCATAAGGCGCCCTGGGTTATAAGCCGCGCCTTCAATGAACGGCATATTTCAAAACTTTGTCCACCTATAAGCCGCCCGGTGTTGTAAGCCGCATCTAACTGCGCTAAAGGAATGTCAAAAAAACAGTCAAATAGGTCAGTCAAACTTTAATAATATATTAAAAACCAGCGTGATGTGGGCGCGCATGGAATCGTATATCAACATGGACGAAGCTGCGTGAAAAAAGCCACCCGGCCTCTTCGCGTAAACTTCCCTTAACCACTCGCTCATCTTTTCTTCATCCATCCCTTCGAGTTAGCTTTTATGATGACGCCGGCTGGAAAGGTCTCTTTTGGCAAGGTCTTCCTTTTGAATATCACCATGGGTGGAAGTTTCTGGCCATTAGCATGGCAAGCTAGAACCACAGTGAAGGATGACTTCTCATTCCCTGTGGTGCGAATATTCACCGTACGTGCTCCCGTTGTATCCACACTGCGGTTCACAGGAATATCAGTTGCTGTGAAATAGTAAT